>NW_026623549.1:0-41899 GCF_030028575.1 Malurus melanocephalus
CTCTTTTCTCTCTGTTTCAATAAGTGATTCATTTTTTAATACTTTTTCCCTCAAAAATGCAAGTTCTCAGATGTAAGGAATGTGCCATCAGTAAAAAAGACACGAATCTGATTGAGATTACATGATCCAAACTCCCAGTTGTGTCTGTATTGCTGCACAACCTATGACAAGTTATTTCTCTGCATTTTTTTCCTCTCCAGTCTCCCTCTCCTCTGCACACACAATTGCAAAGGCTTCTACTATGAAGGGATCTGGGGACTGCAGCACCCACAGCATCTTAAAGAATTACTCAGACACAAAACACAAGTACAAAGCAATTGTATCACCATGGTTGTTTTCAATTGTTTTGGCAATATTATCCACAACAAACTGAGAGAGTGCCTCTAGTCCAGCAGGTCTTGGTTCAGATGGAATTGAGAACTGAATTTTGCTACATCTTTTTATTTTTCTACAGCACAGCCATGATGAGAGCCAAGAGCTTTCTTTCAATTCTTCCCAGAGTTAAAACTGTCACACTGTTGTAGTCAATCTCCACTTGATCACACTGGTTACAGTCTTGTTTAATGGCTTTAATTTTTTTCCCTGGCAGCCTCAGTGATGCAGAACTCCGATTTGCCCTGCTCATATCCTCTTGCTGTAGAGATCCCTCCCTGGAATTAGGAGAACTCTGTGTCAGCACCACTGGTGACACAGCCAAGCCTCCCTCAGCAGTTCTGGTTGGTTAGGGCTGAAAGGAGGGAACAACAGAAACCAAATATGTCTGAACTGGAAACGTGAGACTGAGGTCAACAGCGAGGGATGGAGTAGGGAATGCAGTCTCATGTAGCTGCTCTTCTGTGTACTACTGTTAGACCTGGGGCTACAAAATCTATAGCTAAATAGAATTATTTAAAAGACCCCAGAAAAGACCATCTGGCTTCTTATGGCAATTATGCTCTTTAATTACTATCAAAAAACCCCAAAACTACACACAGCCCCACCTGTGGTGATGCCATATTTCATTCTATTATTTATAATGGCAATAACTACTTGCATATCAGACAGTCCCTGTCATTTAATGACCTCAGGCAATGCCAGGAGCACTTACTCCTCCAGCCAGGCACCAATTGCCAGGAAATACCTGCTACTAAAAGCCATTGTCCTTAAATCTGCAATATTAGACACAGCTATAAAGAGGAGAGGATGTTGCTGTATTTGCTTACAGAACTCCACCTTTATGACTTACTCGTTTTTGTAATTCGAATGTAGAACACTAAATGGGCATAAAAATAATAAAAACACTCCTTAAAGGTAGTATTTACATTTTTTTCCTAGGGCATTTCTCCTTGGGTGTGACTTACAATCCAGGCAAGACTACAGTCCCCGTCTTCAGACTGAGGCTGCTGTCAAAAATATGTCAAATCAGTGATTTGAATCACTTGTCAGGTTTTGTGGGTACACAGGGTACAGTGCTGGGTTTAAGCTAAGAAAGAGCCCTTTTCTTTCAAATACTGTAGTTCTGATCCGCAAAAAAAAAAAAAATTAAAAAAAATATCTGAATGCTCTTTTCATTATATAAACAGGATATAATGATAATATTCTCCTGAAAGATTTTTGACAAACACTTGTTCCATCCTTGCTGATGAGTTGCATGAAACAAACTAATTATATTAATGCTCAGAATGTACTACAATGTCCACACACTTCTTCCTCTCTGCCCTGTTGAGGAAGATACAATTTGAAGCGATTGTTGGTGGGAAAATCACATCTGAGCCTCGGCTGTGTGTGAGCAGTGCAGCCACAGACGTTGATTTTTATTTTGCACCACTGGATTTAAAGATCTCCAGGTATTGAACACTTACAGTAATTGCACTAAGTCCAAAAAAACTATTTAATATAAACTACAATGTTGCATTAGGAGAATACATTTGCACATAATTAGTGAAATACAGGAATTTTCTTCCAGTTTAAGAACATGAAACCTTTCTATTTTAACGTCTTTCAACAAACACTACTTATGCAAAGAATGAAAATACTTAATTGAGATATTTACAATAACTTCCCCTGAAGCACAGCTGCCAGTTAGCACCTGATTACCCGCACTCACAGCTAGAAAGCAGATCCAGCACTTTACAGGGCACTATTATTATGTGAACATGAAAATAACAACAGCTATTTCAGTGCTTCAACATAGGATGCAGCACCAGCCATTACAAAAGGCTCTGAATGGATCCTTGCTGGCTCTGCAGCGTTCCAAAGAGGTGGTCTAATCTGCAGACACCCCAAAGCACAGCTGAATTTGCAGTCCAGGACTCTGCACCGCCATCTGTTCAGCATTCTGAACTGCCAGCCTCATCTTCTTCCAGCCCAAAAATACATTTTTTATGGCAGAAACATATTTTTCTATGAGCAATTAAGGCAGCTCTAGGAGATGGATTATTACAAGATGCACTTAAGTCACTGAAATGTTAATTGGATATTCTGGACCAGCCAAAAGAAAACAAGTCTATTTTCCAAAGTTTAACTGATTTAGAAGGCCTGGTAAAAACAGCCCAACCTACTGTCCTCAATAAAACAAATCAAATCGTGCTCTCCTGTTCCACAAGTGTGCCCTTTATCACAACTATATAGCGATATGCATGCAGATTACAGAATTACTGCTGTGTAGTAGCACCAGTAGCAGAAACTCATTTGGCATATTTGGTGGAGAATTTTCCACAGACACTGCCTGTTCTGTCATGGAATGCTTGGGGTTGGAAAGGACCTCGAAGATCATCTCATTCCAAGCCTCCTTCCACTGGACAAGGCTGCTCTGAGCCCGGTCCAGCCTGGCCCTGAACKCTGCCAGGGATGGGAGTATTTCAGGAACAAAGAGGAAAGCAGGGAAAGAAATGGATTAACATGAATTGTGATGTGCAGCATATCAACAATAGAATTGCTCTTTTCAGTCTAACTGGACAGGATAATTTCTTAGAGCCACAAGCAATAACTGGACCAGTAGAAAAAAAGTAGTATCTTTTGTGAAGTCTGATTTTACACAGCACATGTCTGCTGTASACACATACACATACATATATACTTATCTTATATTTATATCCATGGTATAAATACAGCAAATTTCCCAGTATTTCTGAGAACATTTGGACCAGCAGCACCTCCTGCCAGCTGCCCAGAAGTGAGGACTGRCAGGCTCTGGAATGGTTTCCATGGCAAGACACAACTGCAGGAGCAGCTCATAGAAGTTGTGACTCCTGAGAAATCTCCCAGACAATGTGGTAAAAAATCAACAAAGTTTCCATGGAAAATGTTCAAAAACTTGAAAAACATTTATCAAAACCCTGTCAACAAAGAACAAAATATTTTTCAGTTAGATCACACCTCTCAGGCAGATTATCAGGTGTGGCTTTCCATTCCCTCACCTTTCTTTCCCACCAGAGCCCTACTGGATGTGTCATTTCCCTTTGGTTCCATAAAGAAAATTCCAGATATTTTTGTACCTGACATGCAGCTAGCTCATCACCTTTTGTAAGCCATGACATTAAATGCAGTTCACAATTTTGATTTGGGAGCTAAGTCCCTGCTTCCCCATATCTTTGACTGTACCAAGGCAGTACATAAATCCTCTCCTCCCTCCTCTTTCCTAGTGGATGTTGGACTTGGGATCCAGCCAGTCAGAACTTGCAGGCAATTGCAGAAATGATCTTTGATAAGTGCTGGTTTTTGAAGAGCATGATGTTATATAATTGCCATTTTTGTACATCATCTTGGAAACTCAGCCTGGAGCAATTGGGTAATAATTGGCTCCCAAGTTTTTTTTTTTTTTATCAGGAAATCAAAATTAATACATCAGCCCCCTCACACACCCCTCCCCAAGTAATATCCATTTCACCTCTTTGAATATATTACAGCTTCATTTTCATTTTTAAATCACTCTTTGTCAGCTCTTGGCTATCAGTCCTCACTTCAAATATTCAGAGATATTAATCAGTTTCTTTCATCATCTACCAAGTGTTTGTTCTAGAAACCACTACTGTTACAGTTTCGCAACTTACTTCAAAAGGGGTTTTCAATTTTTCTTCACTTTTAGCAAAAGATAGCTTCTATCAAGTTTAAGATTACTACAGCAAACAGAGTGAATAAAGTAGTACAAAGAGGAAGAACAGTTTCCAGCATAGCAACAAATTCCCAGCAAATATCAGGGGTTATTATAGGATGCCATTACATGGAACATTCACTTCCTCACAGCTTTGCACTCACAGAAATATCCCATTGTGCAAGAAATCCAYTTCTGAAACCAAGGTATCCATATCTGAAACCCTTGTGCATCAAGCAGTTAACATCAAGCCTGAATGGTCAGGATGAGAAAGCCAAACCAATGGGCTTTGGATCTACAGTTTCCTTTTCCACGCTTCTGTCTGCTCCATTAACAGCAGTTTTACTGGCTGAAACTATGGCACACTAATACCACCTACCACTAAAAAAACCCCCAAAAACACTAAAACCCACAAAAAAATCCTAACCAACCCAAGAAGAATTAAATTCTGCCTGAGTGTCCAATAAATGGACTCATCACCAGATAAAGTTGGGTAAATATGCTGGGATCCAAGGTAATTTCACTTGGACAGCTGTCCAAATGGCTGTAGGCTTCTCCAAATGCAGATCAGTCTGCCCACTACTAACTCATGAGACTTCATTTTTAATTTTTTAATGAATTCACTCCTTTCCACAAATACCTTTATGTTTGTTTCTAGCCTTTTCAATTGTATCTAAGACAAGTGAGGAGCTGTTCCACTGAGTTAAGGCTGATTCTGGATGGGGGTGTTTATGGCATGGCAGTTATTTGGTTTGACTCCTGCATTTTAACTTGACACGACAGCTGTCGTTGCAGTGTGAATGTGAGGTATTAGGGATACAAAATTGAGGGAATCCAATGATATCCAAACCTAAGGTCTGGCATTTCCACGGAGTTGTCAGATTCTTGCTGCCTGCAAAAGGAATTCTACAAATCTCCTGAGAAAAATGGTAACACTGCACATTATCTAGGGGAATAAAGATGTKCTAAATTGCAAAACAGAGCAAAGATCAAAGAAGTGACAGAGGAAAGAGAAAGCAAAAAAGATTCACATGTAGAACAGCAGATTGAGAGCTGTCTGAGAAACTGTGAGAAAAACAGAMGCACTCATCTTTTTATAGTAAATTAGTACTAAAGATTGTAGAAAATCTACAGATAGCATAAGACTGACATAATTAACATTAATAAAGAGAAAATCCCATTTGAAATGCCTACTGAAATTTTTATTAATTAGCACTACTGATCCCGTCTTGCCCACAAATATCCCAGGTATCTCACAAGGCACATGAGGCTCGTGAGCTCTGCACTCCAGGACTCCAGACCGAAATGACAAAACACAAATGAATCTTAGTGATGAGACTTTTCAGCCTCCCTAAAATCTGAGGCTGTTTGGCAAGCAAAATTACTTCACTGTAACRTTTTAATTAGTTTACCTCTTCTAAAGCTTTCCGACAGATGTAGATTTTAAAGAGGGATTTGAGTGAGAATAATATATCTGGCAATAGATAGTGCACCTAATGAGTCTGGAATCTAACACGTGCTGCTTTGCCACAGGACATAAGCTCCTGAATCCCACTTCAAAATTCAGAAGCAGTGAAAAGAAACCTCATGTTCTTTCAGCATGCCCTCACTTTTCAGAACATTACAATTTCTCAAGAGCAACGACTGTTTATGCACAATGTAAATATCACACTTCTAAAATTACAGAGATGATGCGGCCCTAACACCCCTGTGGGGAGTTTTGGCATTATGCCTACTTCCAATAAAAAGCCTCACCACAKCTTCTGGTCAGCCCAAAACTTCTCCAGCCATCCAGAGACTGAATCCAACTTGGACCAGAGAGGCAAAAGAGGTGTTATCCACAGGTAAAGCAAAACTATACCTGGAWTCCCAGTTTTGCAGAAATAGGAGCTACAAACACAGGCAAATTTGCAGATTCCTTTCCTAAGCATTTGAAAGCATTGCCAGCATTTATTTCCTTTTAATTAAATTTTGAGTTGGATGCTGTGACTGATTCCCCTTGCTCTGTCTTGTATACACACCGTCTATATTTTTTAAACCTCTTCTCCTCCTTCTCCCACTCCCTACAGACTCATAAGACATAAAAGGAATCCAGAAAAAAAACTTGCATTAAGTTCTTATCTTTGAAACCTCAAGGGTGAGTGGATTTGAAATGTACAGTTAGTTTTACAAGAGTTGAACATATGGTGATACAAAGTTTTAAGTATCTGTGTGAAGACCAGCGCTGCTCTCTCCACCAAGAAATGGGAAGAGTATTAAAATACCAATTTTTTTTCTTAACATTGTCCTTCTATATTGTTTTCAGAGCAGACACATTATACTTTTTTTGTCTAATAAACAGTTTAAAACCACTTCCCATATCTCACATCCATAAACAGAGGTGCTTTTATTTCTTTTTGCTCTTAGCAAAATGAGCTTTTTCAGCTGTCACTTAGTAGCTGGATGTGAACCTGACAACCAAACTGCTCTGTACCTGCTGCTATCGCCACAGGAGCACTTGTCAGACTACAAAAACGAAGAGATTTAAAACAATAATTGTTTCCAAACTCTCATTTTCTCCATTTCCAGCAGACTGACATCTATTGCCATGGAAACAGTCGGAGAGCAGAGTAGCAGGGATACAATCTGACCCAGAGGTTCTGGGATTCTTCCAGCTCCCATCACACCGATAACAATTTTCGAGAAGTGACCTCTCTATCGCACCTTTAATAAGAACCAGGAACACATGACTCACTCGTGCAGTAAAACTGAGCTGAACTAACTGCTTCTGATTTTTAAGCTGGACTTCCCAGTCCYGATTTACATCAATGAATTTCCAGGTAGATGAGAATACAAGCCATGTAACATCCTCAGTACAGCCACCATCTCCTCCCAGGGCTGGGAGAGCACCTGCCCCAGGTGGGGATGTCCCCTTGCACAGTTCACTCCACCTGCACTCAGCTGCTGCTTTCATTGCACCCATTTTGTGTCATTAAGACCTGAACAAGACAGAAATAGAGTGGAGCAAACAGAACCAGGTAGTGTCCAGCAGAGCAAGAGAACAGAGCTGTCACACTCACCTGGAAAGGAAACAGATGCAGTTACCCTGAGTGCAAATGACCAGTCTGGAGTCAGACCTGAAATTCAGATACCAGCTCTGGAATGGTTTCTGCCAAGCACCACCACTTCACTAGCAAAAGTTTCAATACATCTAAATATTCATTAAATAAATCTTAAATATTTTTAATTCTATACGACAGCAATTATTCTGGTCTTTTGATCACAGCTTTTTACTTTTGCCACTGTATTTTCATAATGCCTTGAGAGATTTGTGCCACACCTTCAGTGTAGATTTAGACCAGCAATACCAGAGGCAAAATCCACAAGGCTCAGGGATGATGGTTATTTTACTTGATGGCTGTAATTTGGAGAACCAATATGATGACACAATTGGATTGCAAAAATGTTGTACACTCAATTGAAAATACAATGCAATGTTCCATAGACTTCAAATTATACTTGGGGCATCAGCTGCAACTTGAACCACAGATTGCCCATATAACATCAACATCACACTTTCATTCTGCCCTGGTTAAAACTATGGAGAAGACATCAAGAAACTTTTGTGGAGAGACTTTGGGTACTCAAGGTATTTCCATTCCAATTTTAATCAGAGAGCTACATTGAGTCTACACTAAGGATCCAGGGAAAGCTCATCCTGAGTCTCTTTTGGGGATGCTTAGCAGAAAAGTGGCTCTTTTTTTTTCCTCAGGTATTTTTTTTTCTCTCAATATTCAAGACTTCAAAAAGCATCTATAAAACCTGYCTGCATTTTCAGCATGGATTACATCGTGCACTTCAGAGACTTTTGCTGTGACACTTTCAYGCAGCTTGCCAAATGCTTTGAGAGGTCACAGTTTGTGAACTCAGGTTCAACTAATTAGAGTGAATGGAGAATTCTGAATTCATGGAAACCATAGGACATCAATAAAACATAAAGCCTAGTACATCAGTCCAGGAGTCAGCAAGACCATTTGGCAGCCACTGAATACTAGGATGAGGAATGCAAAAGAGAAATGGGAGCTGGTGGAAAGAACAGCCCMGCTCACCCACATGTTCAYTGTGGCACAGASAGATACCCAGATTGTCCTTTGTCASWGAATCACTGCAGACTGACAGTCCCTTGAATGGGCACTTCTGATGTGCCATCTTATTGCCTGTGCCACCCTGACCTACCAACCACTGCTCTGGCACAGTAAATAGAGCACTGGGATGGAACAGAGGAGACTGGAGTTCCATTTTTCCCTGAASTCCTTTAGCTGAGTGACACTGGAAAAGCCAGCCTTTCCCCATGACCCTGCAAAATCATATTTATCTCCGCAGAGTGAGATTACCCGATGGAAACAAAAAACCCAGGCGTTATTTTCTAAGCAGGCAACTAAATAAATTAATCATCTCAACTGAGAGGAAAAAAATATTGTGTCACAGATTGTTGTRGTATCCAGCTGTCCCCACATCAAAGCTATTTTAATTGGAAATTTTGAAGGGCAGGAACTTCCYTGCAGCTCACAATCCGAACAAAATAAGTAACAATTAGAAAGCAAATAGGCTCTATTAGCCCCTACTCCTTCAGCTCAGCTACTGACCAGAAAGAGGAAGGCAACTCTTCTTTTTTTGGCGTGCAATAAGAACTCTCCCACTGTGTCTGGACCAACATGCAGCCCGTGGGTGTGTGAGTACGGCTGTCTGGCATGCGGAGGCACCACGCTCTTACATAACGCTGCTGGGAASGCTCCCAGTGGGGGCTGCTCCATGGACAACTGCCCACCCTCCTTTTCCATTCCAGACTGGCTGCCCCATTGGCTCACCTTCTCCTKATTATCTGCCCTGGAACATTTTGTAGGGCTATTTATATCCTYGTAATTTCCACAGGTTCTAACAGAGGATGGGTCTTGTACTGCATACTGCACATAGCAAAGGCATTCTCCAGTCTTAAGGAGCTCCTGATCAAAACAGACAACGCATAAAAGTTTTCTTATTTAGAGTTGCTACTTAAATTTTCCATCTCTGTATTCCCCCAATCCCTTATTCACTGAGGTGTGTGCACTGACTGACCTTGGGCAGGATTTTGTCAAACAAATCCACCATGCAAGTACTCTGACAAGCAGGCAATGCTCTTGGCTTCTGGCACAGTCACATTCAGCAGCAGCTCAGAGCTCTCTGCCTTGTGCAATTCACTCACTCAACACCAGTGTCTGAGCTGAAAACAGTCACCAAAACAACTCCAAAGTTTGGGTACTGCCAAGAACTAGGAAATGATTGCCTACAGTTAAAAGATAAAAAAGAGAAGGTGATGAAGAGAAAGAGATAAAAGAATGCAAAAAAAAGTTAATTTCTTAAACCTAGCTGGATGAGATTTTGATAAAAATCATAATGTAATTGGCTTTTACCAGATTCAAGAAGCCCTGTTTGTTGAAGAAATACTGTGTTGTTAATTTGTATGTTTGGCTGTATTGAGCAGCCTCTGAGGCTGCTATTTGKTCTCTTTTTTTCTGCTGGGTTATAAGGGGAAGGATAATCAGGAGTAATTGCTACCTGCTAGGAACTATTGTAGATTATCAGAAGGGACAAATGAAAGGCAATGTACACAAATTTCACATTTTTCAGGAATATATCTGCTCAGGGCCAAGACCACATTGGTGCACTCCAGCTACCATCCCCAATGASAGGCATGAGCCTTTTACACACTGCCATGACATCTCACATTTATCGATGTGAGAAACTCCACAGAAAGGGATCATTAAAAGAACACATGCAAGGCAGTCCATAGACAAAGTCTGCATGAAGAGCTGACAGAAAACAACACAAAGAAAATTGATGTGAGGGGGYAGCAAACGAGCAAGAACTCTGATGGAACACAGGGAGGCTGCTCTGTTCAGCTGCACTTCTGTGCTCCACAYTGACTTTTCACCAAGGTGAAAAATGGCTTTAATCAGGTCCTTGGGGTCTGTGCTTGGCTCTATCAGCCTTTCTATTGACAGTTTCACTTTGCTGGGAAATCAAAGTGTGGGGTGGAAATGACAAGATGTGCACCTTGAAACTGGAATTATGGGGACTCCTGGCCAGGGCAGTCAACAAAGCCTGTCTTGGTTCCATCTCTATAAAATTATGAGCTTCTTTGCCTGCTTGGCTGAAGGAACATTTCTCCAAAACACTGAGCTGAGGATTTTTCCTATTCCATCAATTGCTAAAAATGTAATTCTGTTCTGTTTCTTTGTGATGAAAACAAAGCTGCACAAGGCCAGCTACAGAGAGGCAGATGACACAGGAGAATGATAGCCYCCAACTGTGGCATCCAGCCAGGCTGCTTGGAGCGCTCACAGCCAATCTGCCAGCTTGAAGCATCCATCCTGGGCTGGGCCATTATTCTGGCAAGTCTAAATGTTTGCCCTTAGCAGCCAGAAGCACCAAATATTTCAGGAGGAGATAAATCCTTCCTTCTTGAAGCAGCTAGTGAGTTGTCTTCTTCTGGGTTAAAAATCCCACTCCTAACTTCAGCCCGAGATCACKGAAGCTTAATTTTTTTATTTAGTCTTGAGTCATTGTACATCAAAGTATTCTTAAATCCTTCCAAAATCCCACAACATTTGTTTGAAAGTGAGAAGTTCCCCACTGAACACCCACCTCAGTTATTCTGGCAACCAAAAAATTTACCCATGGTTTGATACACAGAAAATATTTCCAGTTGTTCCTTTAATATTGACCATCTTGGCTTTAATACTGATCATCTCTCAGAGWTCAGCGTCTTAATGACCATATATATGTTTGTGAAACTATACACATAGAGGTTTATATGTATTGAWAGGTTTGCAGTAGTTTTATATGGCAGACTCAGCTTGAGTACTCATCTCACCTCATTTGTAATTCAGTGCTTTGGGAGTGCCCTTGAAGAGGGATGGAACAGACCTTGATTTTCTCCCTCACACTATTCCAGGACTTGCCCACACCCAAGGAGCTCTGTGGAGCACAGTGAAGCAGTCTGGGTGCAGGGCAGACAAAACTGGTGCCTAGAGCTGGACATCTAAAAGACATAGATYAGATCCTTCTGAAAACTGAACTTAAATCTTGTTGGCAGGAAGACCAACAGAATATCGATCGTGCTGAATTTTCCAACGGCCAAGATGTAGGTCTACATTAGAAGAGAGGCAATTACTAAAAAAGAATGAGATCAGAGTTCACGAAGAGCAGCAAATTAGGTGGAAACTAAGGCAGCAAATTAGCAGTGGAAACTCCCCAGTATTTAGATTTATCCCCAAGTTATACACTATGAATCTGTACAGACAGTAGAGCTGTGTCTATAAAGCAAATTTTTTGAAAATTAGAAATAGCATGCCCAGCATGAAAAAAACCAACATATATGAGTTTTAGAAAGATATTTTGGTGAAAGAAATAGAAAAAAAKTGGACCTTTCTGTTAAGGAAGCAAATAAGCTCAAATATCCAGTTTGCCAACCTATGAATTTACAATTCACCCAGCACAATATATTAGATATAATAGCATGAAAGTGCTAAAAAAAGTTGAAGGTTGGCTTCTTATTACTTGGGATGYGATGACAAATAATATTCCACTGATRTCTGGTCATCTAACTACCTTTTTTTTAATGCAATATTTTTTATCCAATGTATTTTTTTCAATATCTGAAAAAGTACAACTCAGAGAATGCTTTACAGAATTCTGAGATAYGACTTCGAGTTAAAGCAAGAATTTTGTTCTTCTGAAGACTGTCACTGTAAGCAGCTGGAACCAAAAACGTTCACATTTTGTGGAATCATTTCAGTTTCAGGAAGATTCATCACTGAGCTGACAAATCCCTAATGCCACTGGAAATGGCCCATTTTAAACCATTTTGCCTTGCTCTTTTTAAGTTATAGGCAAGTARAAACAAATTTCTCCATATGGCTTGATTTTTAAATTCTTTTTTAAGTGAAAGAAAATCTGGAGCTGTGAGGTGTTTGGGGTTTGGCTGTTGTTGTTTTTAACAGGTACACAGCCCAAGGCTGAAGAACTYCTTTGCCAAATTTCAGCAAGGACAAACTATTTCACACCCAAAGTATAAACCTCAAAAAGTCAAACTGGTAGTGACAGCAGATGTTATAATAATGGAACTACAAAATGTTAACACTGCAATAAAATAACAGCAGCTATCTTCTCACCTCATCAGTGGGCATCAAATGATGAAAAATGTGAAAGCTCCAAATATAACCTTTTGGTGGGTTTATCAAGACATGATAAAGATATGAATTCTCAGTTTACACACTATAATGTTACAAAGAGGCTGCAGCTCTTTACCWAACTAAAATGAACCAATAGGATGAGAAATTCGCGTGTTTGCTATACAAAAACTCGATATCTGGGTGCACTGTGGCTCTGGTCACTGGCACAGGGTGAGACAGTGCAGTGTATTTACTGCCTCAGCCAGCCCTTTTCTTACAAACATTTGGTTCCTCCTGCTGGTCAATTTGCCCGTTTAATTTCACTGTCTGGCATAAGAAAGGCTTTTCTTATAGCTGCTCCTGTTGTACCAATCATAACAAGCATGAGAGAGTAGGAACTGACTTTTCTATTCATTTCATTTTGAAGACTGAATCAAACAAAGGAAACCAACATAATCCTTCCCTCCCTCCCAGAATTTTGAGGCTTGAATTTCCTGTTGGCGAGACAGAACCAGGCAGTGGGAACAGCCATCCACAGGGGCTTAGCTGGAATTTGTGCTGGGATGAAACATGTATGCGTTCCCTATTTGCACCAAAAATCAAAAAGCAGCCTCTCCCTGTACAGCAGACTCGAGCTGTGAAGGCCATGAGGGGGACATAAACTAATTTTCACCATTTATCAAGTGATTGGAGGCAGATTTTTCCAGACAGGTATCTACAGACACCAGAGAAGCACTGATATATAATCAATGTGATCTAATGCWTGGGGCATACTTCAGCATCAGGAACACCCCACTTCCATCACTGCAACTCAAACATGGTTTTTAAAGGACCGATAAAGCTTCAAACTAACTATTAAACACAGCAAGAAGAGAAGAAATCACCTATGAGTATAAACTGGGAGATTTAATGTTGCAGGCAACAGCACTTTGGTAGTTGCTTAATCATTTTGAATGGAGTAGTGAAGCAGGTCATCTCAGTRTATTTTTTGAATTCTCCATCTTAGGTTCACCTCACCTGGAATATAATAGCCAATGAAATTTAATCTGTCAGGAAAAAAAATGCTTCAAGTTCACTGAATTTTTTCTTCCTTTCAATTTCCTTCTAGCCAGTTTAGCCACACTTTTGAAGTGGAGGTGAAATATTGTTACAAAAGCTACACCAGGACTACCTTTCAAACTGACTGCAATGTATATAGCATACCTGTGGTTGCAGCTTTGTAAAATTTTGATAAACGAGAAAGAAAATACAGGCAAATGCCGGTAACCATATTCCAGAGATGATTTTAAATGAGAAAAATATACTCTTGTGGCTGTATTTAAAAGGAAAAAGCTACTGCAAATGGAGAGAAACTGAAATAGTGCTGCCCCATGTCTAACAGCACTCAGCCTTGCAYTTCATTTAGAAGGCATATTCTTGCCTGTTTAGGGATTATTCTTTTTCTACCCAATCCCTCTCTAACTGCCACAAATCCAGYAAATTTGATTGTGCAGGCAGCAGTATCCCCTGCAGAGGCTGCAGCTGCTGCTTTTGCACTCACATTTCTTTGGCAATCGGTGAACAGCCTCACCTTTAGCAATCTGTTAGATGGTATTCCCGGGCTGCAATCTATCCTGCTTTATGTGTGATCATTGCCCAATTTGTTCCTATTATGTTATTAGTGCTGAAAGATGTTTTCCATTAGAGGGTGCAAGCTTTCAAGTTCTTGCTGGCTAAAAGATGAAGTTAAAGGCTTTCAGCTCTTAAGGGAGAGGCATATTTGCAAACATTTAGTTTTTATGGAGAAGATCTCTTTYGCACAGTAGCTTTACTGTTTGGATTTTCAGGTGTCGTACATGAAATGAAGCTCCCAGTCTACCCAGGATCTTTCTTCAACAGCTTTAATAGCACCTTAATATTTCACAAGAAAAAGAAGCCTGAAAAATGTATTTAAAATCCTAGTTTAAATATAATACTCAGTAACRCCAGCATCAGCTATAGAAAAAGCTGACTCACAGGAGTGGCTGGTGATTTTATTTCAACAAAACATTGGTTCCTAACCCAAAGGAGGTCTGGTGGCAGTGGCCAACAGCTGCTCATTCCTTTTGGTTGCTATTCAGTGCCAGTGTGAGCAGAGCTTAGGCAAACCACAGTTCCAACAGCCTCCCAAATGTACTCAGCACAGTGAACACCTGGATTGCCAGGCATGCTCACAAAATCATGCAACAGCCATGGAAACAATGTCTTTTGTATTTCACTGCACCTCCGCTGTGCTGAGATTAAAGAAACTGGGTGCTGTGATACCCCTCACAGAACTGCAAGAGCCTCCAGGCTTAATCTGGCATTTACTGTCAGTGCAAATCAATAAAACAAGAATTAAAATGTATGTTCTTAACTTGCTGAGGCATTCCTTATTCATACATTGAGTTGTCATTTTATTTCACTCAATAGGGAAAAAAATCTACCTCACTATGCCAATGCCCTTTAATTTCTCTCTAAAGAAACCTGTTAAAGCACATCCAGCTCCAAGGCCTTCATAAACATATTCAGTCTCTCATTTTACAATGACAGTCAAAAGGAGCCCAGTACCATATTGAGTCTATAAAAAACACAGAACTAGAACCCAGATCTCCTAAATTCTTGGATTTCCTGCTACACTCATGATGCACAAATAATTAGGCAGCAATTTTGCAGGAAGACATCTCCCACCAATTGTTAGCATAATTGTAAAGAAAAATTGTCACAGGCTAAATCCTCCTGAAATTGTGCGCCTATATTGAGCTAGGCTTTTATGAGACCAAACTCACCAAAGTTTTTCCATTTCTAGTGACAAGAATTAATTCCCTTTTTTAGCATKACAACCTCTGCTCTCAGTAAACTGAGACCAATATTACTGAACTTGAACAAAACACAATGCACAGATGTGGGAACTTCACATGCCCTGCACTTTGTAGGAGGGATGTAGTTTGTGCTGCCCCAATCAAAATGTGACAGCAGTATCAGCTTCCAAGTGACAAACACAAATGTCACCAAATTTCAGGTTACACCAAGGCAACTCTGAGTGTGAAACCATCCAATTACGAACTGCTATTTCCAAAGCACAAAGCTGCTCATTGTATCCATTAGAGCCCCAGAGAGTTTCCTCATTCTCTCCTGGAAAATACTGAAAGGAGCTTTGACAGCAGCAACAGGAACAACCTGGAACAAAAACATATGCTCGTATAATTTTGAATTGAATAGAGAAACTAGATTTTTTTAATATTTAAAAAAAAATATAAATCAAGGGAAGCATCTTTTTCCTTTGCTGACTGATAGCACATTTTCCCCCAGTGTTTGTATGAAAGGGTTTTGGTTGATCAAAATTAGACGGCATAAAGCTTTTATTTTGGATTAATAACTAGGGGATAAAATCCCATTTTATACTAAGCTTAAAAGTTGTCAATCATTTGTATGATTTTGAGAGTTCACAGGTAATGGACATTAGCCTCAGTACAAAGTTTCAGAGGATTAATGATAAGCTTTACTAGATCTGAGATACACATAAGAAAATAATTTGACAACATAAATACATCTTTTTTCCCCTAAGTTTACTGATTTTTGTGTTAGGTTTGCCAGACTTCACAAAACACACTATTTCTTTACTCTCACACAGAAGTTTTGGGATTACCTGTAGTAATAACAAAATATTCTATCAGAGTTACATGATTGAGCAGGGCACCTCTCTCACAACTTCAAAGCAGAAACACAGAATATTATTTTGAAGTCATCTTTCAAGTATATACAGTACAATGGGAATGTGCAAGCCTATGCTGAATSCAGTAAATATTTCAAATTATTTGAGCCACAAGTACCCTCACCAGCAATAGGAGAGAATGATTTGAAAAGGTACATATTGTTTGCAAGGTGAAGACTTAACTATACTCCAAAACGGACCATTTAAAATAAAGAAATTGTTTTAAGCCATGAACTATCACATATAATCAAGCAAAATCATATTTTTAACTTAAAAGTTTAACAAGTTGCAGTCAAAAAATGCTATTCCTCTTTTAAACAACAGCTGCTGCCAAAGCCCAGGGCACTGAGTGCCCCTTCCCACTGCACCATTACTTGGCTCTGCTAATGAACTGGATAGTTCTCTACTTCAACACACCAATGAGCAACCAACTTGATTATCCCCAGTTATAAACTCTAATTAAACTTAGGCAGCTCACAAGGCTGGGGCCAGACCTCTAAAACTTGTTCCTGTTGTCAGACACTGTGGGAATGAACCTTTGCTACAAACCCATGAGCCAAGTCCAGTCTCGTGCTGCCTGAGCTGTGGTCACACCCYTGAGCCAAATCCATCTCCTCCTGCCTGAGCTGTGGTCACCAAGGTGAGGTTCCTCTTGCCCTCYGTGCCAGTTGTACCAGGCCCAGGTGTGATGGGAGCTGTTGAGGTGGTGCCATCATCTCCTGACAGTTCTGTATTCAGAATGCTGAGCCCACTGCCTGGGAAGCACTGCCTCCTCATTCCTTGGTGACCAAGAATGGCCCAGAATTCCCCAAGTATCCCATTGACAGCACTCAATTTAGCAGCTCAACTCTAGTCTTTTTCCATAAAATACATTAATATATCAGCAAAGAGATCCCCACATTGTTCAATTCCTAAAGGAGCTGGTAACTACAGCCATTTTGGAACCATTTTTTTCCTTGGTTCTATCTGCTCTTCTGAGGAGGGAAAGGTATATCAATATTCAAAGAAGAGTGATTTTTAAGCATCCTGAAACTTAGGGGACATTTAAACAGTGCCCAGTAGTATAAGATGCACCTGAAATAAATTTGAAAAGCCATTTAAATCACTGTCCAGTAGAACAGCAGAACCTAATCCTAATTGCAATTAAAGGCTCTTATTTTTTAAGTCCGAAGTCACTGGATTAGTCCCTGTGGGTAGAGATGGGAACTGTGAAAATCAAAATTAATCACTGCAGTGATTCTAAGCAGACGGCCCTTGTAAATCAAGGAGTTACTGATCCCTTTAACAGCTCAGCCCAGGGAGGCACAGGCTGGGCAGGGCTGTGCTGCAGGTACAGCTTAACCTTCACTTTGTGTTGTGCTGCACAGGAGCCTTGGCTGCAGGATTAACTCACCCAGCCAAGGGTGATGGAGGAGGGTGTGGGCAACTCCACTGCCTGGGTCTTCCCCTTTGACTACAATGCCACAAATCCTTGTGTGAACATTGGGTTTAGCAATAGAAGTGTTTAATAGAATAGCTTTCTTTTAACAAAATCCCAAAAGATCTCAAAAAGCTCAAAATTGATGGGCATGTTTGTCATAGGTGGTTGGAAGCCCACCTGATCTCAAACAATTTGAGGCTCCCAGTGTCTAAAGGAATGGAAGGTTTTTTTAAAAAACCTCTTCACAGGGTCCATGTGTTGTTTTTACTGGGATCATAATGAACCATCACTTCCAAAACAATGACATGGGAAAAAAGAAATCCTTAAGGTTTTTTCTTCCAGAATTCCCAATATCCAAATTATCCCTTTGGCTCTGAGCTCAGCTACATAAACTGCACTGACCCCTGACTGCTTGAGCCATCATCCTTACAGCAAGCCAAGCTTAAATGCTTTGCATCTTACACATAAAGCAATAGTTAGCTATATCATTACCTGAAATAAACCTGAAATACTCAGTCATGAGTTTGAATTTAGTTACATCAAAGGAAATATTCTATTTTCATATTTAGAACTGGAACAAAGATATTTCCCCAACACTTGCTGCTGCTTATTCTAATATGCTCCAGCTTTAGCAACACTTAAATATCAGAAATCACATGGACTGTAGGTGCTCCAAACTCGGTCTGGTTTCAAAACTCTTGAACTTGAGAGGAAGCACTGCATGAGAGAACCTCCAAGGAGAGCTGTATGGTGAATCAGCTCAGACTGCAGGAAATCAGCACCAAGAAAACCTGAGTTTATATAAAMATCAGCCTGACATGGTCACTGGTGAAGAATACAAAGCAGGAGGTATTTACTGGAGGAAAAATTTTCATGCCACCCGTGCCAAGACTTCAATTAGCTAWTATCTGTGATTGTCTCAAAAAGCAGAGAGCTAACCCAGTAGGTCATGCACCTACCTTCGCATCCTAAATGCAGAGCCTCATTCCTATGGAATAGATTTTTCTATTTTTTAGATACCTTAGTAGTATATTAGACTGTATTAGCCACACTCAGAAGTGAAGTAAGTTGAATCTATTCTAGCTCCAAACTCTGATTATCTCTGCATTGTTATTATTTATTATTTAATTCCTTCTGGACCATAAGAGTCAAAGAAAATAAATTATTATCTATTTCTAACTGTTCCCCTATTTTGATATACTACTTCAATAACACAGTAATTTTATTTTTATCTCCTAGAGAGATATAGAAACAGAGTATAGAAACAGAATATAAAAACAAAGAAATGAAGTAACACACAATCGTAAGTCTAAAAATATAGTTTCAGCTTCTCAAAGCCTCAGAAATTCCATGGCTGTGTTCTAACACAAGTGTTCAAAGGCACCATTATTTCCTAATAATTTCCAGAAGGCATCAACACAAACTCCTACTTTCTCTGTTCTCCTGAAGAAAAAAAATCCAAAATCTACTTCACTTGTGAGTATAACTGGAAGTATTCAGGATTAAAATCTGCATTTCCCATTTTAATTAACTACCCCAGCAATACCAAAATCCTTGTAATTTATGAGCTCTATTGTGATCAGGTTATTAACCCCAATGAGTAGCTTCTCAATGAAATGGCTCTGTTCAGGTCAGTGAAATCACTTGTGTGATTGTTTTACCAGACCATAATCTGAGTATCTCAAAAAGCTCTGAGAAACCTTAYCTTTGTTAACACTGGGAATGAAGATGTGATGGATACGAATTTATGATGTAGAAATGCAATATACCCTATTGAATACCTACTTCTTAATATATACATTCAGATAAGGGTTTAATTTACAGCCTTATAAAAGCCTTTATGTATCCAGATAGAATTTAGAGCAGTGCCCAGTACAGTGCTCACAGCAGTGCTAACAGCCTGTACTGACCATTAGAGATGTTTGAGWTAACTCTGTCAGAGATTCCTCAGCCATTTTCCTTCTGATATTTCCAGTGTGTTCTGAAGGTTAAGTTCACCATATCTGAAATTTTCTTTGGGTTTTGGGACGTTTTCCTTTAAAGGCCAAATAAAACATGGCCTTGTCATCTCTGAGGGCATGTTCTGGGAAWTTTACAGGGTTGGGGTTTTTTTTCTGCTTGTAAGAATACTTTTGGAGCAGTTTTATTATTTGGAGCACAAAATGAAAGTAAGATGGGATTTTTGGTATCAAGTCTGCACCTGTTTACACAAAAAGCAGTGTATTTGATCACATTTTTACCTTTAGAAACACCTGGTTTTATATAAATATATATATCTATAATTTTTTCTATTTATATCTACTTGTATATATTTACAARTATTTATATATTCATATTTCACTTAGGTGTGCCATCATCTAATTCCTCAGTGTTCAACTTTTTGGGTTTATCAGGGCTCYTGGTCATGAATTTTCAATGTCTGGCAGCAAACTTAGCATTCTGTGAGAATTTTGTGAGAATTATATAGATACTAATCCTTTTCTATTTAYTGTGTAATGTCAAAATAATTCAATATTATGTGCTGTTGTTAGGGACACCATTTACTGGAACACTTCATTGCAATTTGACCTTCACCAGGCTCAACCCTTCCCAGAACTGCTGGTGGTCAATGCCTGTCTGTGCCTCACTGTAACTTATTACTTTCTGTAATACAGAAAAATAAACATCAACACAGAGTTTCTCTAAGATAATTAATTGGCTTTTAGATATCTATAAAAATACAGCAGAGAGACAAAAATAAAATCATTGCATCGCATCAATAGCAGTTTTTAAACAATTCCAAGCAGTATTACGAATGTTATGACCTGAGGAACAAGAAATTACTGATTCACCATKTGCTTCATCTTAAAAGTCATTTCACATCACTTCAAGTATTCCCAATTTAGTAGACTTCACACCTTCAAYAAGCTGTCGGAATTAGATCCCGCACAATAGATCATAGAATGATTACTGTTGGAAAGGACCTCCAAGAGCATTGAGTCCARCTGTTTCCAGCACRGCCAAGTCCACCACTAAACCATGGCTCTCAGTAGAACATCTCCACATCTTTTAAACCCCTTCAGGGATGGTGACCCCACTTCCCTGGGCAGCCTCTTCTGATGCCTGGTCACCCTTTCTATGAGGAATTTTTTCCTGATATTTGGTCTAAAAAAAGGCCATTTCCTCTGGCCTTGTTGTCTGGGAGAAAAGCCTGACCCCACCTGCCTCCACCCTCCTGTCAGGGAGCTGTAAAGTGCCAGAAGGTCCCCCCTGAGCCTCCTTTTCTCCAGGTTGCCATCCCAAAAGGCTCCCCCTGAGCTCTTTTTCTCCAGGCTGAGGCTCTCCCAGTTCCCTCAGCTGCTCCTCACAGCATTTGTGCTCCAGCCCCTACKCCAGCTTAGCTGCCCTTCTCTGGATTCACTCCAGCACTTCAATGTTTTTCTTGGAGAGAGGGCCCAAAATGGACATGTAGATCATAAAAGAGCCCAAGATCATCAGCCTTTGAAAGGAAAGTTGAAATTATTTACTATTTTACAGTTATTATGAGTCTGAGTTACAACATATTTGAGCTGCAAGTTATTTGTGCTTCCTAATTACAATACGCAGAATTAGGTGCTCTTTGAGTAAACCCCTCCAGTTACAGCTCAGCAGAAAAGCAGCCACAGAACCAACTTTATAGTCATTTTTTTTGCCTGATAGCCCCTAACCTACACTGGTGTGAAGGATTAGATGAAAATTTACTTCATCCCCTCTAGTCCCCAGCACTGCACATCACCAGTCCTACACTCTCATCATCCCTCTCCAGCAGATAAACTAGAAATAACAAACTCCAAATGATGAGGTTCCATCTCATAGCTGTAATACAGCTGAGATAACAAAGTTATTGTAATTAGTCTCTATGTGTTTGACTTTGTGCAATTAAACTTCATTCCATTTCCATTAGTCAAGTCTACAAGGCCATATAAAATTTGTGGATGACAAAATGAGAAAGTATTGCCAGTCCTAGAGGAACACTGGATCATAATTCAGAAAGAATTATTCCCTTAAATCTATCTAATCCTTCCTAAATTATGACCCCGTCCTCTTCCAAAATTGGTAACACTTTCTGACTTTGTGTCARACACAAATTTTATAATTGCACCCACTCTGTTCTTGTAACAARGTCACTAATTGAAATATTAGACAGGATTGCTCTCCAGACCAAACCCTGAGAAGCAGCACTGATAACKTCTCTTCATTCTGWGAACTTTYCCTTCCATATAAATTCACTGAACTYCTACTTCAGCAAGCTTTTWATCCACCTCATAGTTWTTTAATTAATCCACATTTTCTCATTCCTCAATAATAATTTCCCCTGAGGAACTATGTCAAGTACTTTGCTTAAATTTAGACAGATTAGGCTCATTGTATTCCCCTTGTTTAAGAAGTCAGCTATCTTATCAAGATATTGTCTGATACAAGCTGCACTCAATGAAACTATATCCCACGTTATTCCATTTACTTCTGAAGCTTTGATTGTTCTTTCTTTCAAARCCTGGAGATTTTGCCTATCTTTAGGGTCAAACTCATGAGTTTGTGCATTACTTATAACTTGCACATTCATGAACGTTACTCTTTTTGTTATAGTGCATGTTATGGTATCAGGTATGTAGTGGGACACAGCAGCCAGTGACAAGGGAGAGATTTCAGGGCAGGATGGAAGCAGGGGGTGAACCACAGTCCTTGGCCTCCAGATCTGGACATTACCATGAGTGACTGCTGGATAACCCCAGAGCATGCTGTGACATAARTGTGTGCTGCCTTTAACATTATCATCTGTGAGTCCTGGCTGTAAGGACTTGTTTCTATGGAGATGTGTACGAGCATAATGCTCTCACTGAACCTGGGGATACCACAAAGTGCAGTATTGCAAAGGAAAAGATTGTCAGCTTCGTTCATTTGGGAGAATTGCCTAAAGATGGGAAGAACAGTGGGGCTGGGGAGCCTCACCACRGGCAGGAGCTGTGCAGCACATCATGATGAGCATGGAGGGTGTCACACAGTGCTGCACACACCAAGGTTCCCAGTGTCAGAACTGCATATAAAYGTAATCTGTATTGCAAAAACAAACCTTTTCTACTATTTACACAGTGATCCAGTACAGCATCCATGAATGAGCACACTTCTCTGATCCACATGTACAGGAACTGTCACTACCCCTAGCACAAAACAATAGTACACATCTGGAGCAACTCCACAGGGAAYAGACACTTCTACAAAAATCATCCTCCACCTTCTATGCACCCTCACAACAATTTGCCTGCAGACTTTCTGAMGCTGCAGAAACACCATGGAGATATTTAGAAGATGACTCAAACAGGCATTGTTACGATTTATTTTGATACAATCATGCAGTTAAGTTTTATTATCTGAATTCTTTTTTAAATGAAGGGCCCCACTTAGATTGAGTTTTTCAATACCATTCATCTTTTTCTGCAGTAATTTTCTCCTTCAAGAATATTCAGCTGAGTCTACATACAGCCGACATAACAGTTTCATCAAGAGTGGACYCATGACTTTGCTGTAGGAAGTGCTCTGTGATAAAGTGACTTGAAAGGAGCAGCCACTGCCAAACTTAAAATGCAATCMCTTTCTGTAGATACTCTAATGTCTAGAGCTATATGGGAACATCTAACCACTCTGAAACATATAATGAGTAGTTTCTACCTGTGAAAAATTCTATGTGCTCAGGACAGAGATTCTTTATGAACTATGGATTGTTAAGAACAAGTCACCAAGAATAAAACAGATTTTGTCATAGTCTGCATGAGTTCAAGAGCTCTACAGGTTATTGGTATTGATTTGACATTCAAAGGAACACTACCCTAATTCTTTCAAGAGAGCCTAACTCAGCAAGAAACACGGTAAAACCATTTCAGTCAGGCTTGGAATGGTACAATAATAGCAGGGTTTGAGTTATTTCAATTCCTGTCATTGTCAGTTTGAAGCACTAAGCAGAGAGGCGAGTGAGAAGGAAAGAGATTTCTGAAAGATAGGAAGACTTGAGATACTTCTTGAATTCAGCCTATTCATTATTAATTGGTCTTTGATATACTTAAAAGGTAAAATTGAACCAATGAGCAATTCAAAGCTGATGTGTGTTGATATCCTGGCTGAGAATCATTTGAGAAAAGATTAGAAGACACAAAGTGAACCCAAGAGGATGAAGTAATCCTACTGATGACATGCTTAATTCATCTGAATTCCCACATGTGGAAAGGGTAATCAGAGATATCATATCCATCAAAGATACCTCAGTAAGGCCAGGCTCCCTTTCTATCTGTATTTTCTCTCAGTTTTTCATCACTCATATTTTTAAATGCAGGTATAATTGCTTTTCTGAAAGTTTACTTGCAATTTGAGAATGTATACTATGAGCATAATACCTTTATAAAACTTCCAACTTGTATTAATTAAAGAAGTAGAAATATAAGAAAGCTTTCAAATGTTTTCCCAGTGCACCTGTCATTTTCCATATTGGTTCAGATAAGTTATTTTAGACTTGGAAAACACACAGACAAATTTGAAAGCTGAGAACACTTCCAAATTAAAAGTTAATTGATTGCACTTGAGACTGGGGAGGGTAAAAGGGGAGGGAGAGAAGATAGTGCTCCTACCAAGAAGCATCCTTACAGCCATTAGTTGCACAAAGGACTGCTCCAGAAGGCCCTGAAACAAGCAAACCTTTCCCGTAAAATAATGAGGAGCTTTGAACAGTTATCTGCTCCCTAATGAGAATATTTCAACCTTTATGAACACGCCAGCCACAGATCCTTTAGTCTTGCCTGGCAGCAAACCACACCGGATGTACTCTCTGGAAGGGGTGAATTGATCAAAACAAATAAAGACAACTGTGCCAGGGGAAGCCTGGGACAAACCCCCAGAGAGAGAACCCTTTTCTTGGAAACCTCAGCACCAAAACCCTCATCTGATAACCACTGTGGTTCTCCAGGGGAATGAGCATCCGAACCCTTTCTGATCAGCTTGTTCACATAAACTCATCTAGAATATAAAAAATAAACATTTTTTTCCTCCCTGTTTCATGCCATGAATGTACCAAAGCAGACAGAACACAGAATTCTGTAAGATGTGAGAACCAGGTTCACTCATCTCTTGCTCGCTCCCTCTCCTGGTGTTCATCGGGTAGTTCAGCCCTTCAGCAATGCCGAGGGGTTTGCATGGCCTGAACTTCGAGCTTTATTTCTGATATTCTTTCATTCACTCCCTCCCATGAAATACCATTTTCCTCATTCTTAAACTCTCTTCTATCAAAAAATAGATAGATTTTGGCAATAATTCAAAAGAAAACATAAAAGGTACCATGTGCAGAAGAGTTTCTTCCGGAAAGTCTGACATTATTATTKTCATGGATGAATACTGCATCCAGCCCTCAGAACACATGGACCTCTTGGAGCAAGCCACAAAAATAATAGAAAGAAATAATATTTTTTTTTTTATCAGGGCCAGTTGCAACAGGACAAAGGATAGTTTCTAATTTGAAAGGGTAAATTTAGACTAGGTACAAGGAAGRCATTATGTACAATAAGGTTGGTGAAACAGGGGAATTAATTGCCCAGAAAACTGATGGATGCCCCATCCCTGAAAAAATTCAAGGCCAGGGCTCAGAACAACCTTTTTGCTCCAATTGAAGGTGTCCCTGTTCACTGAAGGGGGGATGAGCTAGACACCTTTAAAGGTCCCTTTCAATCCAAACTATTCTATGATTTTATGTCTAGCTGCTCTTTTTTTCCAGATTTCTTCAAACACGAAAYAAGTGGGGATTCTCTGGAGGTGAGAGCAAAAGATGGTGTGGTGAAAAGATTAAATCCTTTACATTTTGGGGAGAATGCTAAGCCAGACTTACATGAGAAGTTGAAATACACAGCTGGACAGGAGAGAGTGAAAGTCTCTGAGGATCCTTAGAGCCACCAGGATTTAGGGTTGGACTGATCCTGCTGCATCCCACACTCRGGGAAATCAGAAGACAATGTAATCAGAACAGCCAAAGTTTCTCCTATTCACAATTATTAAGGGCAGCTATAGGAAATTCTGCCACCTGTCCTGTCAGCCTTTCATATCACCTCCCTCCACTTTCAGATTAAAAAAAGTCCAGAGTGCAAATGGATTCATTTCAATGTTATCCAGCAAAGACAGATATGACAAAATTATTGTTTTCCATTTGACACAAATCACCTATTTATGGATCATCAGTATTGAGCTCCAACTGCTGAATTACACTGTGTGATGGCTTTCATCAGCCCCATCTGGTCTTCGATTTTTTTCTGTCAGAGGAATCAGGAGTTACAGAAATCCTCAACAATTATCAAAAGGAACATGAAGCATGAGTTACTTCRTGATATAAAAATAAAGGCATCTATTTCTGGGTTTGTGATAGCTCCTGAGACTATTTCCCATGGCTAAGGATCTTCATTTCCATTTCTAACTCAAGTGTGTTTTCTGTGTCAAACTTCACTTACATCATCTCAGAGTWTGGGAATTCTTCTGTCCCAGTTCTCAAAGAAAGGAAATTTCCATGGTGTTCTGTAGGTGTTTGGGCTCTGGTAGGACCAGCAGTAGGGATCCATTTTCCTGCTTTAAGGAATGAGGATTTCACAGTCAATCCCAATGCAGTCCCACAGATCTGGTGGACAGGACTCAGACTCTGAAGATGACTTCAGCCTCGTAAGGCTGTGCAACCTGAGCTCTCTGCTCCACCCTCCCACCCAGCCCCAGGTTTACTCCATGAGTCGCTGCTAGAGCTCATGATTCCCCTCTCCCTGGCATCCAAAGTATTTTGACACAACACGTGAAAAGCAGCAAACAAATGCCTGATGTTGCATTAAGTGGAACAGCTGTTCGGAGGGAAAATCTCTTCTTGGAACAGCACAGAGTGCAAATTAAAGCCACAGATTGTCTCCAGAAGGGGTGGAAGCMCCACCAGTGCTGGCCTAGTGACCTGTCCCCTGACCTGAGCACAGGAATGAGAGAAGAGATGGGAGGGAAGGACAGGAACAGGGCGCAGAGCAGGGATGAGCAGCCAGCTGTGCTGAAATGGCTCTGGAGCACCCAGGCTCTAACCTGGACGTGAGTTTCACTTCTGAGCACAGAACCTGCCTGCATGAAATGCTTTTAAAATCTAAATGCTGAGGATTTTGATTTAGCAGTATTTTAGAATCTGTAAGAGATRAGATATGTACATTAAACTATACAGCTTCCTGTATTAGTATTTATTGTAAATTAATATTTATTGTCCCTCTAAAGCAGCACAAGCTGCACAGAGAGCTCTGCACACTCAATACCAATGAAAACCAATCAATATTGAAACAAGAAACAACTTCGGATTTCAGCTGTAGCAGGACAACCTCACTTAAGCGAGATGATGCCAGATTCATTCTGCCATCAGAGATGTGAAAGATCAGAATTGCCTAAGCCACTGTGGCAATGCAAATCCACAGATCCACAGAGCCCAGGGAACTGCAAGGACCAGCTCCTCTGAATCAAACAAGAGCAAAGCTGCAGCAGTTTCCTGGTGCCTCTGAGAGAACATGAACTTCCTCAACTCTATTAAAAAAAATGAAAACAACACACTGAATGCAATATTTGCTAGTCTTTTGTGGGGTTTTTATGGTGTAAAGCTGGAAGATGTCTTGTGTTTTCCGAGGTGGGTTGTTCTCTTCTGTAGGGCCACATCATTTTGTATTTATGAGACTGCCTTGTTTGCTTCTTCTTCATCTCTTTCGTATCAGAAGGGGCTTAGACTCAACACAGCTCTCAGGGAGAGAGGGATAAGTACATTGATGCATGAAGGAAGTCAAGAACAATATGTATTTTCAAAAAAAAAGAAAATGGAAAATATCTTAACAAAGGTCCCAAAGGGCAAACTGAAACAAGCTCTTATTTGCAGAAGACAAAATACAGATATGAAGTCCTTCCTCCTTTTGTGTAATGATCAATAATATTAGTTCCCATGGATCAGAATAGGATTTCTTCTTTAGAGAAAAAAAACTGGTTCTAACAATATCTCCCCAATTTAGAATGGACAAACAGAACTAAACACAGGAATACCCTTAGAATTACAACAGGTAATTTTGGCTCAGTTTTTGTAGAAATTTACTATATTTAAATATTCTTAGTATTTTAATTTGACAAACATTTATCAAAAGTACAGTTCAGCATATGACACCTTTCTATATATTTTTGAGTCATTTCCCAAGATATTCTGAGTGCTTTCAGCAAGAAATAACTTGAACAACACATTACGTTGTGAAGAAATTCCAGCTTTCAAATCCTGCAATAGACTTTAAGCTCAGACTTGGCCTCTCCATCTCGCCCAGTAATTCTACAAAGGTCCTTCCCTGCATTTATCAGAGCTGCTCCAGCAAATTGCTGAGGGATGCCCTTTGAAATACCTYGCAAAAGCTCCCAGACTAAAGCACAAGATGGGCAGCTGGATCTCAGATCAGACAAATTCCAGTGCAGGGCTGAGAACTCGGCTCTGTGCATCTCCCCTCATTCAGCCACTGATCCTCCCTTGCTGAGCTGAGCTGTTTTCATGCTGTGTGGAACAGGCCAGTATTCAGGGAGCAGCAGAAGGAAAACATACACGGCAAAAGGGGGATTTTGCCAACCAGAAATGGCTGGAGTAAACAATTTCCCCAAGTGATGCAGCTTGTTAGGCCAGTTTGCACACCTGTATTTRTAAATGTCAGTGGGAATCTGGATGGATAAAACAGGAAAATCAGCAGATTCCAGCTTTTCAGATTCAGAGAGGAAAATTATGGTAAATAGCTMAAAAAGGAAGTGGCAAATATATTTACATCTCTTATGGCAGGACTGTGCCACAATTCTTTTGGTATGGGAAGAGGGACTTTTCAGTGTCAACTGAATCTGAAACTGTTAGCATGGTCACACACATTTATTAGGAGCACAGCATGTTATTTGCMTGTTGACACACTATAGGGAGAGGTATATTTGTGACTTTTGTGCAAGAAAATAGCCAGAAACATCAGATCTGGAGAGAAACAATACAAGAGCACTCACTGAACACAAAAAATGTAAGTTTGCTGTTATCTTAGGAACATTCTCTATTTTCAGGGCAAATTAACCTTTTCCTCTCACTTCACCATCTCTTTCATACGTTACCATTGCACCAACAAGGCCAGCTCTGACACTCACACTGAGTTGCACGAGTATTAATGTGTAATGCAAATTGATAACAAAAAAATTATCATAATTTTTGTCCCACTCACTTGAGCACCAGCAGCTTTAGCTCACTTTTAGTACCACATACTTCCAAAGCAGACTCTAGAACTGGATTAGGGAACAGCTCATAAATGGCCCACAGGGGACTTGGTTTTGGGGCACCAAAGCACAGCCATAATGGGCCAAGCCCCACAGACAGACACAGGAACCCACAGCAGGAATTGCAGCTCTGCTCTGTTATATTGGGTGTTGAATTGCAGCCTAAACACCCCATAAACAATCACCTCCTTACAAAGTAAATGCATTTTTTAAACCTCATTTCTCATTTATTCCATCTTCCCTCAGAAGCAGCTTATTAGCGCTCTGCTCTCCTGTGCGTGAAATCCGGCTTTTCTTGCTTCATATTTTTTCTTTAGTTACGGGCTTTTTTGGAGCAATTGTATGGATTTCTTATTAGCAGTGCCAATGTTTCATTTAAGGTATCACTAAAGACAGTTCTATTCTAAATGTGTCAAAAATCAAGCTGTTCTTTCCCTGCTAATCCASTAAGTGTATCTGAGCAGTAAACGATCACTCACTGGACTTTGTATAGGGTACACTTCTGGCACCATTTCAGTGCTAACAAGGATTTTACTGATTTATATTGACATTTATGCTATTACAGACTCTACAGARGCATTCAGAATATTTGATGTTTTTTTGGTGGGTTTTTTTTTCATCCTCACAGATACATGAACAGATTTAAATTTTTTAGACAGTTCCGCTTGGGAGGCAATAGATAAAGGTGAAGAATGATACATGTGTAGAAAGTACCTACCAATACGTTTCATCCTACAAACATCTGGCAAAGTTTCCTAGTCATTTTTCTATCAGTTGCTTTAACTTTTCATAGTTTCTCTCCTTTTTCAGTATTGACTTTAGGTAWGGTGCAATGCAGAGCTTATGAATAGCATTGAATTACACCCACCAAGAATTCATTGACTCATTARTGCTAAAAGGATTGACATGACCTGGTTATCCTTTATTGTATTATATACTTCTGTATCTGCTGGTCAAACCAATTCTAACCTTTTGATGAGTTGGGGCAGCCACATTTTACAATAGTTACATTACATTTTCTGACATTACTTCCTGCTTCTAAGCCCATCCTGGCACAACTTCTTTTACAGAAGGAATTTTTAAAAACTTTTTTCAGAATTACTGTGAGACATTTCAGTTATGCCACTATTTATATAGTTTACTAAAGAAATACTTCAGAGGAAAATGTGAAAAATGCATGTTTTACTAATACTGATGGCTCAGAATGTCACCTTCCTACAGAGAAGCCTGATACCAGACAGTGACGCAACTTCTGCAGGGCATGGAGAGTCCTGGAAAGTTGGCCTGAGACATTAATCCAGGGTTCTACCTTTCAAAAATTTTCTATTTTCTATTTCTATTTTACTGGTGAAATCACACAAAGTTATCTACATGYTATGGACTAATCTACCTTAATAGAATCTGGATCCTTTTTTTCCTCTTTTACTTCTTTCTTAAGAAGCAAATCCTTATCCTGTAAGAATGAAAAGCTAATACACGTTTTAAAGACCATCAGTTTCCCCGTAACAAGTGCCAGTGATTGATAGCAGGAAAAGTTACCYAAGTTTTTTGAAAGATCTCTTTTGACGAATTCTTATTCTAACTGAAGGGCAAATTCATTTTTTGAATAAAGCTGTGCCAATGTCATTAACCTCACTGCATTGCAGGTCTCTGCAAAAAAGAAAACCACCTTTCCTACTACTGCTTTGAATGTAATTATTCATGATTAAAGAAAGCCAAATTAGTAGSAAATGTGAATTCAGTTCCATAAAGCAATTTCAGAGATACAAGCACCTGCACCCTCGCTGCAGACAACTGTAAAAGAGAATCCTTTACTGCCTGCTCTCAATTCAGATTACTGTGAACAGGCTCAGGAAGAATAAATGAAATGTTAATTATGTTTCTTTTAACCTAACCCTCCTTTAATATACCAGTTTCCAGGAATACCACATCCATAGATGGTTGAACTGTTCTTGGGTTAAGAAGCTTTATTTCAGATGTGAAAAGATTTAAGTCAGGTATTACATTTCCTAGCTATTAATTCTTTTTTTTTTTCTCTTGATATTTTTTGGAGTTTAAGACTTGTCTTAAGGAAAGTCCATTATCTATGTAAGAACATCAGGAATGCTTTTCCTGCTTCAATCCTGTTCTCCTAACCATTTCCTGCAAATTGCAAAGAAATTGAGTCATTCTAAAAATGGAACTACCAAACTCATTCCCTGCATTTCAATGTCAACATACATTAAAGTTTCCAGCGTTATTTTTCCTTCTCTTTTCTACTGGTTTACCATCTGATCTCCCTTCCTTTCTGAAAGAGGCCACCCCTTTCTGTAGTTGCTTGGTTGTGAATCTTCTACACATAAACAACAATTAGAGCTTAAAGACACAAATGTTTTAACCTTTCTGCATATGCAAATAATCCTTCCTCCAAAGAGACCCTGCTCTTCTCATACATTTTTAACCAGTTCTTTATTCAGTGCTTTACTGTGAAGGTTCATATCTTTTATCTTGCAAAGAAATCTGTCATTGTTTCCACTGGGGTTTGCACTATTAAATTCCAAACAACCATTAGTCCTGCAGCTGGCACTGAAGTTGGTCATTTCTGCAACTCTCAGTGCTCAGGGCTGGGGTCACACTCTGCTACCAACAAACACCACTACTGGAGGAATGCAGGGACACTGAAAACAGGAAGGAATAAAATACCAGCTTCCAGCAGTGGACTTACTGGAGCTTCAAAAAAAGAAAATATTTGTAATGAGTCTCMACACATCTGCAGAAAAGTCTGGTTAGGACAGAAGAAAGATGAAGAGTTGGTTTTGCACATTCTGCTCTTCACTTTTTCTGGAAAATTAGCASCATAAAGAAATGACACCACAGTAAAGTGGCAACACTTCACATAATGCAATCCTTGACTCGGCAGGCACCAGGATCCAGAGGGGCAGATGGGGCCCTGGTGTGCAAGGRTTAGTCATGGACCAGCAGCAACAGGATTGAAGCTCTGCTGAGGGAACAAAACTGAAGTCTGGAAAAGCTCAGGGATGATGGGACAAATGGGATCACYGGTTTGGATTTTTGTTTATTTGAATTACAGATGCCTAAGGGAGAGAAAGAATCAAGCCAACAAGTCTGCTCTGTGCTTCATGAATCTTTTCAATAGAATTAGTGTTTCCTTTTCCCTTCTTTTCTAATCCAAGAGTTATTTAGGAAAAAATCTCTTAAATGGGCTCAATTTCCTACTCCTGCTGCCGAAACAGCTACTTGCTAACACAAGCCTTTCACRAACAAGGAATGCAAATCATGATTTTCATGTCTGTCTCGCTGCATTAAAAACCTCACATATCATTGTGATTGCAAGTTTAGAGAAGTTTTCTTATTATAAACATCTCCTAGATGAGCATAAGCAGTCATTAGAGGAAACACTAAAAGTGCTCAGTACTGCAGGAGGAAAGTGAACCTGGAAAGAACAAAAGTAATGGGGACAGGCCAAACATAAAGCTCAGTGAAAAGACGGGGGCAAACTGCAAGCACAATGAGGAAGAGGAGTACTGAGATATCTTTTCAGACTCTCTTGGGTCGCCTGCAGACAAAGTTTTGTTCAGGGGCAGAACTGAAATAACCACTTTGCCCAAGAAGCAAAGAGGCAGTAGAAAAGCATACACATTTCACATTAATGTGGTGGTCACATTTTCCTCTCCCCTCTCAACTGAGGTACCAGGACCAACAGGAGGACATGCTGTTCCCAAACATCTGAACTACCTCAGGACTCCCCCCAGGACTCAGCGAACTTGTGAGTGCAATTGTGTCTTTTCTTTCAGAGAACATGACATRATTTCCACAAGAAAGCTTTAGGAACAATATCTCCCGCCTGAATGGCTTTTGAGGTAAGAGACAACCACAGCCTTAAGTACAACTAGGCAGATGTGGCCTTATTCTGAGGTTTATACCTGCAGCTACAAAAATATGAGCAAAAAAAAATCTCAGGTACTGAGTCCCTCCTCCATCCGCAGATCATTTCATATTCCAGACAGTTCCCCTCATTCTCTGATCACATCATTAATCATAAGGGCCCCATAGCTAACGAAATACCCCCTTCTTCCAGAGGAATAAAACAATCCTGGAAGGTCAATACAAGAACCAGCATGAATCATAACAGCAGGCAATGACATCTGCTGCAGTATCAACAAGGTACTCKGAGAAGGGCAGCAGAAGCTGCTTGATCAATGGCTGGAGCAGGAGGATAAAGGAGCTCAGCAGTGACAGCCGAGGTGACTGACAGCTCCAGCAATGCCTTGGCTGCAGCTGCTGGAAGTTCATCACTTTTAACAGCAGGTTCCAGCCGCAGGCCTCACTTACACAACCCCACATAGCGAGCGGGGAGCGACAGGTATCTGCTCAGAGCTCTGCTGGAACACTGAGCTTGGGGGATAGGATTTAATGGTGCTTCACATTGCTGAGGATTTGGTTGSTGATTCTAACTGCACTCATTCGCTAAGTTTTTATTAAAATCTTTTCTTAAAGTCTGCTCTCTTTGAGTTAACTTCAAGAAGTTATCACAAGATACCAAACTACTGCAGGTAGTTTTAAACAGCTTTTTTTTAACGGCTTTTTAAAAATTTTAAACAGCTGAGTGTGACTGGAGTCATCAAGGGAAATGTGACACACCAGCTCTTACACAGCCACAGTCTCTTCTCGGTGTGTTTTATTGCAGTAAAACCCCCCACCTGCATTAGACACTTACACATGCATTTAAATGTCTAATGCAGAAATGGAGAAATGTTATCCCACCTCTCTTGCAAACTTTTCTTSTCAGCTAAGAAATTTTCTGCACATAAAGAATAAATCACTCTGGTCTTAAGCACCTCTCACAAAAGAACAATCCTGCAGTAAGGGTCAACACGTTGACAAGAATTCCCTCAAGAATTATAGATGGAAGAATCAAGAACTAACTTTTGCAATCCAATTACAGCAGAAATTCCAATTTTTATATGAAAAGGYATCTCTGAAAGCACCATACAGTTTTCATTTGTGAATTTCTGCCTCTTCATTCCTCTCTTTTCATGCAGATAAATTAAGTTGTCCTTGTCATCTCATTAGCCAAGAAATTCTTGCAGTATCTTAGAGTGACATGATTTCTGCTTTTTCCTTTATGTGGGATATATCAGTTTAGACACGAAGTCTCCATCACTCGTATTTCCTATTTATTACACACAATATCAGTGATAACTGGGTATCATCTCACATACTGTTCAGGATTTTTCTGAAGATAAATTAATGGCAAACTGTTGAATCTCACTGAGGGAAGATGTTGCAATTTTTATTAGAGCATGAAAATATCTGTAATTACTTACACTAAAATATTAGCAAAAGTATTTTTGGACATTGTAGAGCAGAAAATACTTTTCTTCTTTTTATAAACCATGAAAATACATACAATACACAATTAAYTATATTCATAATTATATTTAATACAATTGAGAATAAAGTTCTTCTAAAACCCACTTGAAGCCAGCCTGACACATCCCTCTGTTGATTTAAATGGTGCCTTGAACACACTGCAATAAATCTGCAGCTTGCCTAATGTTAATCAAAAATTTGCAACAGATTAATGCTCCCATGCAGCAATCGTGGTATATAATTGCAGTAAAAAAATTAACAGCCAGAGATTGAATAATGTTTATAGTTTGAGGACAATGCCAACTGTCAACTATCAAACAGCCAAATACCTTTTCTCCTGAATAAAATTTAGGGAAATCAATAATATTTAGAACCGCATGCAGGTGATATTCAGGAAATATTATTCCCATTGTTCAACAATAACTTGKTTTTTTTTTATTTTATTCAACCAAGTCACAGTGTTGCCAGGACATTTATGTGGCAACATTTCCTTCATTTATGCTTGTCAAAAACAATATTTCTCCACAAAATGGAACACTGTAGATTGGATAGATTATTTTCCTTGCCCTCAAGTAATAATGTTGTTTACTGCTATTTTTCTAGGTTTGTACATACAATAACACACTGAAATTAGCTCCTTGGGATGGTTAATGAAGTCAAGTAAGCCCATTCATTGTACAACAGAAGCAATAACTTGTTCTAATTCCCTGTTAATATAATTTTGCCTGGAATTTTTTTTTCAAAATAGACCAATTCCACTCCATTCTGGGGCAAATTATGTACTCTATGCATGAACTGAGCATGCCTGGATAACCAAAGTTCCATTACATGTTTAATAATTGACTATTCAATAGGGCTTTGATGCATTTTTGTCTGGAACTAATTCACCTTTGTCTGTGGATCAARAAGAAAGCACAGTGAATTACAGATAAGGTCTTGAAATGTAAAGGCCATGTGCTTTATTCATCTCAGGTTTTTTAAACTACATATTCATGACAGSCACTGCTTGGAAATTAATATCCTAACTAGTATATATACACAATATGATTTATTAGAGCAATGATTCATTGAAAAGCACCTTGAACCTAGCAAGAAAACAGCACCTTGTGTAGCAGGTTTGACCTCAAAAATAAATTACCCACTGCTGTATTTGCAGAGATGTGTGTGAGGTGTCACACCAACAAATACTGTGCTTAGAGTATTTAAAATACCAAGTTTAAAAAACCCACAGAAACAGCTGCTGTTACTCAAACACACAAATGTCTCTGGTCCCCCACTGTTCATGCAGAACTCTCACCCCATCATTGCCAATTTAGGAAGAAAAGATCTTAACAGAGGGCTCATTCCCCAATGGGAATGYTCCATCTCCCCAAAAAATAATCTCTGCTCATCAAATAATTCTAACAGAGGTCAATCACCCTGGTGGTTTCATGCACAAACTCCCTGATCTAGGTCTCACAACCCCACTGAATTCAGCCAAGAACAATAAAAAAGACTGAAAAAAACAATCACTAAAACTATCAATAAATGACATTTAATCTCAAAGAGAAAGAGCCGTAGTTTTTCTCCATTGGGAAAGTTCTCTCTTTGCTGCACAGTAACCAAACTATTTTTCCAAGTTTGCCTGCTGTACGTCTAAAGGTGAAGTTCCTGTACATTATGTCATCCAAGCCAGCACCTTCAAAAACATAAATTCACAAACAAATAACTTCTGCCACTTTGCCCAAGTGCACTATTGGCCCAATAGTGCCTTTGAATTTCCTCCAACTATAACCGATGGCTAATTCCTCACAAGTAAAGCATCTGTTACTTTTTCAGCAATTTGTAAAACCACAAATGTAGATTTGTCACCAACTAAATCTGGTGAAGGGCTGCTTCTATCTAATAATTGGACCTGTTACACTACCTTGTAACATATAAAGGCTGACTAAAYTTGTCATAGAAAATAACTGATAATGTTCAAYTWAACATTTTAAGAGATTTCACATGCWGACTGTAGTGTTACTTTGCCATTATTATTATTAGGAAGTTTTTATCTTCAGATAACTACAGAGTATATAATAATTTCAAACATTTCTTTGCAATCTTACCTTCATTTTKCCATCTTCCCAGCCATTCCTTCCAAGTATTTGGTGTTCATCTCTAAATGTGTTCACTTCAAACCATAACAGATTCTTCCTCTCTGCAGTTGTTTTCCTTCAGAGKGTTTAAGAAATCCTTTACAATACAAAGTATCCCCAAACTCCCTCACACAAACTCAAGGTAGCCCCAACGTAATGCATTTGTTAAATTCTACCCAGCACCAGCTACAGACACCACCTGTGTTGGATAAATAACTTCAGTGCTCTCATCAAACCCAAAATAGAGAGCTGCTGTGCTCTGCTAAATAAATGGGGTTTTTTCACCCACCTGTGGTTGCTGATGAGCCACGTAATTTCTTCACCTCTAGAGAACTAATTTCAACTCGTATCAGCTGCAAGTCGTTGGCTCAGCTCAACAGGTGGGGTCAGTGCAAGTAGCCCATTATCCTTAGGTCTGGAGGAAAAACAAAATACAACAAAACACTGAAAAACACAGAASGAGGATTTTTAGGAATCGACATTCATTGTTTTCTAACACATTTGAGATGTCTAAATTTCCCGGCAGATTGTGGGTCTGACTACACAGCTATCCAAGTGTTAAACAGCTTCATTTGTGATTGGATGCTTGTCCATGATTTTATTTTATCTTTTACTGGTGAGGCCCTCAACAGGCAAAGTCAATTTAGCGATTTTCTGAAGCAAACAATAACTTACAAGATGTGAACTCAATTCACAGTCCAGTTGAAGTGTCAGGAATCTCCCCAGCGATCTCTCCACATGTTGAATGTGGTTCTGCTGCCCTTAGGAATATTTCCACTCTTTCCCAGCCTTCTTTTTTGAGAATACCTTTAATAAGTACCACTGATTCACAGCAATTTAATTTACTTCATGTTTATTTAACAAGATATGCTCTTTACCTACTTACATGGTGTTACAGCCCTGATATGCTGCACACTCACAGCTCCACTTCTGGTTTTGTTGGGATTGTGATCACAGACACACAGGCAACAAAGACATAGACCCTGAAAATCTTAATTACATAACCTGTTTTTGTTCTGTTTTGTTTTCTTCAGGACAACTAATAATCATTTCTAACACAGACAGCTGTTTTGTTTTTTTTTTTCTGTTCCCACATAACTGTTATGTTGTCACTGCATTTAGTAAAGCACATCTAGTGAAAATGCTTTCAATTGACAAGTTCAGGAGATAATGCTGGTTCTGCATTAGCTGGAAAATTACTGCCATTTCACTGCATGAGGGATGCTGTTTCCTAAGTGGATACTTCACCTTTTAAAGGCTTTATTATGAGGATGGCTATGTGCTCTACCATTATGCACAGATTTTGTCTTTCGTCAACGAAAATGGCAAGCACCAACACTGCTCTCCAGCTCTAGAGACCCTTCAGCTGCTGATGGCCTCCAAGTACTGAAAATAACCAGCAGTTTTTCATTCCTGACTTATTTTGTGTTTTTCATAGCTCGCTCTCTGTATGCTGTCTAAATAAGTCAAATGCTCCATCCAGGATGAAAATGAAAATGCACTCAAAAATATGTGGGAAATGAAGATTTTTATGAAAACATTCATATCTTTAATGAAAAATAGACCAAGTTCTACTCATCATTTCTGACTCTGTTTTAAATGTGCATATATTGTCAATTGTTAGCACATCACAGACAGCTACGCTACTTTGCAATAATAACTAACAATGACAGTTACACAAGATTTTATGGCTCTCCTGAAGGAAAAAACCTTGACACAGCAGTAATGAAAAAAAAAAAAAAAAAAAAAAACCAAAAAAAGAAACCCTTATGTCTGCTTTTCACAGAGCTTCACATAAAATATTTTTCTCTGCAAGGCTTTATTTCACCAGTGATCTCTGCAGGAAGAGCAGCGCTCCAGACAAAGTCAGGCAGTGCTGTTGGGTTCTCAATTGCCTGTGTATGGACAAACCAATTAGTGACTGGCAATAAGTCATCAGGTGCAATTGAAAGGAATATGCAATCTGGCTTTCCCTTTCTCAAGAGGCACTTATCTTCTCATCTATTGCTGCTATAACTTGAAACTCCTCTGCAGTTGCCATCTGGCGTGCAAGTGTGGAGCTGGGCCTAAATGAGGMACAATAAAGATGGATGAAAGCCTTGATGCTTAGCACTGCACAACGCTGCTTTGTAAAAGATCCTTTATATTAAATGATACTGAAATCAAGATTTTAAGCATTAAATGTATGCCTCATTGTATCCTTTCAAAGTTTATATAAAACATATTAAATAATCTTCTAGCCGAGTCATTAAAAAACAGACTATTGAGGGATGAAAGAAATCCTCTAGCTGACAAAGATAACAGAAATCATAGTTTTAAAATGGGTAAAATCTGATATTTACAGTGCATTTAATTTTTATTTTCTAAAGTACAATATTGCATGCCCTAAAAAAGTGTACAAATATGAACCAAAAATTAWTTTTTTAAAAATTAAAACCTTGTTGAGCCTCAACAGGATCAGGAGGAGGATGGCAGTATCAGGTAYCCAGGGAGGGCAGCCATCTGATGGATACTGAGGGACTGCAGGTGATCTCCTTCCATGGCTTGGTGAAATTGTACAGCGAGCTAAGAGCCAGAGCCCCTGCACTGTGTGGGCACAGAGGGAATTCTCTGGTGGGAGGACTGAAACTGCACTGCCACCCCAAAACACAAACCCCACACTCTACTGACCACTTTGCCCACAAAAACCCCAGTGTACTAACTGTTAAGATCAGTTATAAGAAGGGAAAAACTCCCTCAATTTCCTCCTGACAAYTCAAGGAGAGGAGAGGAATGCAAAAAAAAAAAAAACCTCTAAGTGTGGTTTGCTCTCAGAAAATAGCAACAAACTTGAGTATTTCAGCAAACCTGTGTGACTGTGGCAGCAGAATCAAAAGCTGGAGTAGCTCCATTTCTTCRAGTGGGGAAATGATGTGCCTTTACAGCAATTCCTCTCAGAAAAGCAATAATGAAACCCACATATTATACCCTTTYTTCCTATGTTACACAATTCAGTGTTATGGAGAAACTATTCTAAAAATTACAGAGAGCCCAAAAAATGACAGCTCTGCTTCACAACAAACTCTCAAGGTTTGAAATTAGTCTTTGTTCTGCATTGAAAGAACACAAAATCCTCTCCATATCCTTCAGAAGGGAAATGTGTCAGATATCCARTTTTATGAAAACCCATATGCTTTCCAGTCCTAGACTCATCTTTCCTATCTGTGTGAGAGATCAGTGAGCGCTGAGCAACCAGAATGTTATCAGAACAAATATGACACCATGATACATTTCAATATTGACTTGTGCAGCATTCCAACTAAAAGCAATTTAATTAAAATAATCAGCACAGGACACATGGAGATCCAGCAGAGCCAGGCTTGGATGGTGTCACGGAGAGAAGTTTTAACTCTGCTGTGGGGAGTTACAGCACCTTGCTGTACAGAAATATATCAAATACCAACATTTTTTTGTCTTGGTCCTTTCTGAATTAGAACAAAGCCATACCATGAAAACAAGAATGGCTTCCTTTTGATAATGGTATTAATCCCACTTATAGCTCAGCAAAGCTATTAAATCTCAAACTTCCAATGATACAGAGACTTTAGGAGTAGGAAAGCTGACATTTGCCAAAAATGGTGCTGTTCTTCCCAGCACAATTATTAACAATACCTGCAGGTAAAATTCKGTAGGTTACAGGTGCATGTTAACGTGCACCAACAGAGATCCCAAAGAATGCCTGCATGAAAAGCAAGGTGCCAAATACTTTCACAAAATCCACTTGAAAAAAAGGCAAATTCCCTATATTTCTTAAAATAATTTTTAAATGATCACACAACATTTCTCTTGAACTGATCATATGATGTTGTTGTTGCCTCCAGATACAACACTGCAATTTTTTTTAATTGTTATTAATRCCAAACAACTGTAACATTAAGATTTTATCAACCAGTAATACCACTTACTGTGCTGGAAAGAATACGGAATATCATCTGAAACATTATGCACACAAACAAAGCCATTTTAGCTTCACCAAAATTCAAAATACAAGCAAGTAAAGGCAATAACAAAAATAATTGATACATATTGACATAACATTACAAACAGTAGAGGAYTAAGGAGAGGGAGAAAAAAAACCCAAAACAATTTACAATGCATGTCTGACAGACTCAAAGAACAGAAAGAAATGAACCAAACATTTCATTCTGTTCACCTGTGACAAAAAAAAAGACTGCTTTGATCGTCATGGAACCTAAAAGAAATGAAAAATTTTGTTTATCTCCCTTTCTCTRTATTTTATCTTCTAGATAAGTCTTTCTTACAGCAAACTTTAAAAGTTTTATGATTGTTTTTGAGTCTTTTTAAGTTGGTTTGCGGTTTTTTCTAAGCTTTCAGACAAAGCTTTGTATTCTGCCCTGCCTCTACCTCAGTTCATTTATCTTCTGCAGCTTCAGAGAYATCAGCACATGGGAGCCTGCTTTGCCTTGGTTCTGTACTGCAGTTTAGCTTTTGATTCCYACTGCTTGCCTCAGTAATAACAGATTTGCTAATGTTTGCCTTTAATTCCAATAGCAATCAACCAACRGAACGATTTTCACTTGCAGGAAGTCAACATTTTCTTGCCCCCCGTATTTGTGATATTTGATGTCATGTCCAAACTAACTGTAACTGAAGCACTTAGGTAATTTAAAGATAAAAGCTTGTGTGTTTACCTCATAGATGAAGCCAAGTGAATGATCACCAAGGCTTCACACTAAGGCTCTCCAATGCTGTTATGGAGGGGAAAGGTTAATGAACATTTCTTTCATGTTTCTCTTCTCCATCTTGTCCCAAYAGAATTTTCTTCAGATCTGAACTACACATCAGTACAGAGCAGATGCCAAGAACTAAAAGATTACACTGACATGCCCTGCTGCTGTTTTGGCAGGTTTTACAATTACAAGGCCTAATTCTACATCCTCTGTACATAACTTACGTAAGACCCTGGGAGTTTTGCCTCTCAAGAACTCACTGAATGCCAACTTTTCTCACAACAACCGATTCACAGCATCTGGAACAGCTTTGGCATGGAATTCCATACTCATAGTTTACCACCTTGACATGGGTATTCTGATTTATATTTTACTTAATATTAATATAGGAGTAACCAAATAACATATTGCTTCAAATTCACACTGAAACGAAGCCAGAAACCCAAGAAAATAATACTGTGATAAAGAGTGAAAGCTAGTCCAGTGATTACCATTATCTTTGGGTAATTGCCAGGACATTATATGATTCTGTASTGGTAACTTTGTCTTAATTTGGTTGCTGGAAGACAGGTTTTAATTAAATCATCCTTCATAATCGTTGTGGAACTTCCTGTGGTCATTTGTTCTTCCCTTGTGGAGGTGCATCTCAGTGCTTCAGCTCTTGACCACTTTCCTGTCTGATACTCATCTCTTCCCACATCATCCTTTTATATCTCTGCCCTTTGGGCATGATTTGCAATTTCACCCACTTCAAGAGGGCTCAAGGGAGAATACCAACAAACTTAGGATCACAGCCAGTGCTCTGTTTGTTACCATCAGCAAATTGCTCTCAGTTCTAAAAGCATYTTATTTATTAAATAGTTTATTAAAAACTAATGTAAAGTGGAAACTTTATGTTTAAAGGCAGCTGACATGAAATGCTTATTCCTTCAACTTTGGTTCAGTTTACAACAAAGCTGGT
>NW_026623549.1:41993-81065 GCF_030028575.1 Malurus melanocephalus
AAAAATGTAGCAAACCCATAATTGTTATTTAAAAAAAAAAAAAAAAAAAAAAAAAAAAAAAAAAAAAAAAAAAAAAAAAAGAGGGGTATACTTAGTCGAGGGGGACATAGAATAGGCAATTCAGGACATCTGTGCTGGGTACTCAGCCAATGAGGGAAAGGAAGAGTGAGATGTGGGCGGGAAATTAGGATAAAAAGGGGCTGCGACCCCTAACAATTTGAGAGACCCCACAAGAAATGCCCTATGGCCTCTCCCTTTATTTCAATAGAGTTACACAACTCCTCTGTCCCCTTTTTGGGCATAAACCTCCGGCGCTGTGAATTTTTCCACTCCAAGCTTCGCAGGTCGACCTTCACCACGCTGTTAGCCCAACCCAGAGCCGCAGGGCCCATCCTTAATTCCAGCAGGAAGCCGAAATCTTGRGAGTCACCTTCAGGTGAGTGAAGGAGGCGACTGTGGCGCTGCGCAGCAGAGCTGGGACAGCCCCGGGCCAGCCCCAGGAGCGGAGCAGAGCCGGAGCGGAGCCAGGCCCGAGCCTCCCCCGAGCCCGGTGCCACTGCCAGCGCCAGCCGGGGGGCACCGACCGACAASCACCGGCTGTGCCCGCTCGTCCTGCGGTAAGCACGGACGGACGGGAGGAAGGAGGGCCGGCAGAAGGAGGGGAGGAGCCGGCGGAGCTCCGCCGGGAGTTGGGAATCGGGCTGCGGGCGTGGGGAGCGCGGTTGGAGCGGGCGGAGCTGAGCTCGGGCCGGAGCGGTCTCTGCGGGCAGCGAGCCGGCCTCAACATCCACTACCGTATGTGTATCTATGTACACACATATATATACATACATTTGTGTTTTTAAAACAGAAAACTAAAGCTTTTTTTTTCCCCTTCTCCCCCCTCCTTTCTTGAACACTTCCCCAAGTGCCGGTGGGAGTTAAAGAGGTCAACAGCATTTTTTTTTTTTTTTTCAGTCCATCTGAATTTCACTGCGTAACTTACTCATACTTCTCCACGGGGTTAGCAGGATATTTCCCCCTTGTGCAACACCTACTGTTTGGTTTTATAAACTCTCCGTGATGTTTGTTTTTTTTTCTTAAGCTTTGCAGCCACACAAGCTACGTGTACAGTTCATTTCTCAGGCGTGATTTGCTGCTGAAGTCTAACTCCACTGTGGGATTCTACGAGTCAATTGCCTTCGCGCTTTTAAYGCCAGAAATTTAGCATATCTACGATAACCTAATTAGCATTCGGATTATCTAAAAGATATCTGAGAAGTTCGGAGGTGTCTCAGAGGGGCACTGCGGACACAATAAGTGGTAGTCCTGTCAAAGGGGAAATTGAGCTTGTGCATTTTAAAATAATTTAATGAGATAAATTGATTTCATAGCCGTGATGATTTCTAAAGACTTAATTCATACAATGTTTCAGTTGCTACTGCTGCACCTGGAGCAGATGAAATTGGCCGGRTGAGGCTGTTAAACYCCCACCTGCCTGCCCTGGCCATAGYAGGTGCCACACAACAGCTTCAATCTCATCAGTTAAMTTCACATCTGTATCTTTTCCCACCACATTGTTGGTTTAGTACAATTACCACTCAAATAATTGTGTGAATGTCCCTCTGTTCACCAAGCACYGTGCATTTTTGTGAACAATATCCAGAAGAAACTAAGAAATTARTCATGTGGGCTCACAGAGTATAATGGAGAAATTCAGAACACATAAGAAATGTCATCCAGTCCAGTGATCTGTCTCAGGCAGTGGAGAGTGGAGATGTGATTTAGGGAAACTGGCTTATCCCTTAGCTTCTCACTGGTGTTCCTGCCACCAGCAATGGCTTTCTCAGGGACACCATATATGTTTGAATCCCCTCAAGAGCACATTTGCCTGTTGTAAAATTTMTTGTTGCTTCCACTGGCTGCCCTCTAGATCTAACGTTGCAGAGAGGTTTTGTGTTCAATTTAACTGCTCCCTTCATCATTCTGTGAAACTCAGCTGTAGCCTCCTCCAAGCTTCTTTTCTCTAAACAGTCCCAGACATTTCTTTTGCCTCCCCTGAATAGTGGTAGCTCCATTCACTTGGCCTTTTGAACTGCCCTGGCAGAGATCAAGAATTTCTGTAGTGCTAAAGCAATATCCTGTGTGATGGGCTCAGTACTTTTCCTCACAATGGCCAACATTTTGTTGGCTTTTTTGTCTGCCACCAAAAAAAAGGAGAGGTGAAAAGTTCTATAGCTGGTAAGAATATATGGTTATTAATGTATATTTTAATTGTCAGAACAATTTACAAACATGTGAATGATAGTTCCCATGTGGCTGCAGTTGTAATTTCAGTGTAGTTGTTTCAGAATCTCACTTCTTTTTGTGTGGATAGATAGAAAATCCTGCATAGGTGAGATGCTCTTAAACAGAAAGAAAAATATTTTAGACAATAGACAGGGCATATACATCAGTGTATGAATTCTGAATTCTTTGAGTATACAAGATGAAGCAAGTAGGATTCTAAGGTGATCACTAAATTGAAAAAAAAAAAAGATAAGCAATGTGAACTCTTGAGCCTAGGACCCATTTACTTAAACTGCTTCATTGCTATGCAAAATCATCAGGCTTATTTGGAAAATTAACTTACTAGTGCAAGAAATGCACATAATGCTTTGCATTTTGATGGCTTAAAAATTTAACTGCGAATAGCCTTCTGACGACTGATTATGCTACACTTTGGGTCACCTGGGTGCTCCTGAATGGGTGCAGGAGAGGATGTTTCAAAGAGYAGCTTTATATATTCATTATTGCCCTCAGCTGTTGAGCTGGGATTGTTGCCTCTGGCAGTAACTTGTAGATGAAATTTCAGAGGAAAGTGAGGCCTCCTGCACTTAACAAATTGAGCAGTTCTCTATATTGCAGAATTCCTTCTTGCTTCCTTGGAGGTGGTCAGGTAAGCCTTGACACATAGAAATACAGCCTTCTTAGTAATGTTTTTTTGTGNTTTTTTTTTTTTTTTTTTTTTTTTTTTTTTTTTAGTGCTTTGCTAGGAGGCCTGTTTACTATAAATGTAGAGCCAGTGAGGTATTTATGATGGTAAATAGTTATCCCTTCTTTGAAACCCAAAAGTAAGCTGTGGTATATGGGATGCTGATATTTTTCCTTTGGTCTTGCTGTATATTCTAGAAATCCTGCCTTATGCCCTGGTTGATATTTATGATTATTTTGCATCTGAGTGTTCTGCTRTAGTAGTTCTAGGTGTTTCATTAGCTTGCTGCCTTTTAAAACCAGCTTTATAAGAGCAGATTTTAGTGTTTGAAGATGCTTTCTTTACCCACTTAAATTTATYTCCCATTTCTGTGCAAGCTCTATTTCTAAGATCTGCCTTAGGATATAGTAGGTCTGTTTTGCTAGTTGTAAGAAAATTACAAAGACGTTGATAGACAAAAAATCACTCTGAATAGCTTCTCAACAGGAACTCTTGAAATTCTAGCAAGAGTTTGTTTTGACAGACAAGTTGGTGCTTGCACTAAATCAGGAGTTTGTTTAAAAATAGGCACCCGGACTTGCAGTTCTGCAGGAATCCTCTATTTCTGTGGATCAATATATTGTTCATTGTGGATGACTGATTTGTTAATGCAAACAGAAGGCTGGTTTGGCTTACAATGGTTTAGATAAGTGTAGAAGAAAAAGGAGTTTGTTTATTTATTAGTGTGATATGGGCACAAAGAATAGGAAGGGAGTTGTCAGTGATCACTAGGGATTATTGGAGAATTCTAAAGATGGTACTGCAGTAACTACACAACACCAGGAGATGATTGTGTTCTCTTGAGCTTGTGGAAATTGTGCATTTAGTAAATGCACAAATAGGGGTGTTAAAAATACGGGAATTTACTGTTGATGTGCATGAATAGTGGTTTCTGTATTCCATGTTGCCAAGTTGTTGTATTCTTTGTTGCTGTTCTGGCAATAGGCAGCCTGTAAGCATGATTATTTTGCAAGATGATTAAGAATATTAATAAAATATAATATTCTTAATATTAGGAATGCTAAGAAAAATAGATAGGATATTACCATGGGAGTGTCTCTGTGGATAATTTATTGGCTGGACTGTGGGACCAGACACTTCTGTGCTCCATTGTGTAATTCCAGTTACAAACTTGCATCAACTCATAGGCTTAAAAAATGAGTTGTTGGCTTAAATTCACAGGCACTGTTCTGTGTGTGTGGAGAACATAATATTTTAAAACTTATGCTTCAAATAATCCTGCTCAAATTTTTCACAGTTCAAAATTGTTGAAAACAATGCCATATTCATTGTTAACTGGAGATTTAATATTTGCGTGTATTTCAGACTACGTGAGTCCTGTGCTCAATTTATTATTCATATTTTTTGTGCCTCCTCCCTGCGTATTTTGTGGCGAATTTTCTTTAGTGCCTTTCAACTGCAGATTTTCTGTAGCAGTAGAGCAGAAAGAGTTGGGATTGGAAACTGAAAACAGAAAATGGGGTTTATTCAGAAGGAAAGACTCATTATAAGCAAATTCAACTAAAAGTCATATTTAGGTTGATTTTAGAGATTTAACTGATGAAGGGGTTTTGTTGGTTCTTCTGTGGAGGKGAATTTCCCCACTGATACATCCTGAAGTAACAGAATGGCAAAGTGAAGTGTTGTGCTTTGCTTTGAAGGATTATAACCTCAGGAGAGGAAGGACATTTCTGCTGAGGCTGCTTTCTCAGGTAGCCACCAGGGCATTGRAATTTGGGCCACAGACATACTGCACTTTTCTGAGAGGTAACTTGTTCACAGATAACTTTAGTTTTGCTGGAAAAGTTACTGTCTGAACAAAAATGAAGAAGAAATACTAAGTACCCACAAATAAAGCAGATCTATCTTAAGAAAAGAACCTGGTGCATTGTTAAATGAAGTTTTGTTGTGCTTTGAGCCATCTTCAAAGTCAGTGAAAAAGCCCAGATGGTTTTTATTGTGTTGTATAAATTGCTGCTGTAGCGAATACTTTTAGTGAGCTTGGAGGTGATTTGATYTTGGGGTTTCTTTGAAGCTGCAGTGGCACTTCCATTCTCTGACTAAAAGTCTGGTGTGGGGATTGGAAGGTGCAATTTCACAGTTCTGATATGCTGCATCTGATAGGAAATCATGTGTTGTGTTAATGGCTTTCAGTGAAAGTCAAATCACTGGAATTTAATAATAATATGCCTCACTGTGTCATCCTGAAAAAGCTGTTTTAGAGGGTCACAGCATCATATTGGGCTATGTTTAATATATATGTGCCCCTTGCAAAATTCTTCTTKGTTGGAGTAACTTTTTGATGAGTAAATAAAATACTGTCCCAGACTGTCCATTTTTCCTCACCCAGATACATAAGTTCATTATTAAAGTGAAGGTGGAGATATACAGGTAAATATTTATCACCTTTGTGGAGGATTGGTTTTGGTGACAGCACATGCTGRCAACTGACTGACTGGAATGACTTCTGTTATGGCAGCAGCTCTTACCATTTACAGCATGAGAAAATCTGATATCCAGTCATATTTTTAAGGGATATTTGTGTGCTGTGGTTTGCTAGGATTTGGGTCAGCTAGTAAATATAATTTTTATTTTCTGACTTTGAAAATCTGTCTCGCACCTATCATATCCTTCRTGTYACTTGGTGTAACTTAGCTGCACTCTGTGTATCTACATGAATTTATATAAGCTGCTGATGTGGCCCAGTGAAAGAATGGGCAGCTTTGAATTTGTGCAAATCTTAATTTCATCTAAATTAATCTAGATTCAGCCTCACAGGAGGAGATAAYGGTTTAATCCTGTGCTAGGATTTGGTTTATTTTTGCTTTTTTTGCAGTAATTTTCCCTCAAGGGTGAGTGCCTCATAGCGTGCACATATCAGTGTCTTGTCCTCCAGTTTACTAATTTAACAGCTCATGAATCAGACTGTGCTGCTCAGCATTCCATTTTGCTGCTGATAATTAATCAGATATGGCTCTAATTACYGACTTTCAGCAGAACTTCACTGTGGTCATCTGTAACATCATCTGTTATTGACATATTGTAGGAATATAGGCAACCAAAGAGGAAYTTGCAGGAATTTTCTAATAAAAATTATAACGATTTGTCCATCATTAAGGCTTTTTTATATAGCTTAAATGTGGCCTCCTCATCTGAGGGTAAYTGCCCTTTTCTGTATTGCCACAGGATGTCCCTGTTGTTGGAAGCTTCCCAAACTGCAGGCACTCAGGAGGGAGGACACTGGCATTTCTAGGAATGCACTGCTTGGTCAGGGCTGTGTCTGAAATTTCCTCCAATGTTGATTTCTCAAAAGAGCTCAGCTGAAAAAGCAGTTAACTCTCTTCTTTTTTTCTGTTATTTTGAGTGGTGTTTTGTTAAAATCCCTTAGGTAGTTAATACCAGCTGAGATAGCAGCTGAATCAGAAAGTTTTGCTTGAAATATTAAAAGTTGTCCTAGGCCTGTTGATTAGGTTTAGGTACGCTACATTTGGGATAGTAAAAATAAAAACACTGAATTTTTTTAAAACATGCATAGATATTATATAGCTAGAGATRTATAGGGTGTGTGAGGGAGTTTATATATGTTTGTATATATATATATATATATATGAAGCCCTTTTTCATTACAAGTTTATTTACTATTAGTACACTATTGGTTTGTTGTTGTGGCTCTTTTTTTTCCTGTTTTTGTTGTTATTGGTTTGATTTTTGAGTTTCCATTATCAGCAATGTCCAGTTGTTGTTAAAAATTACTGGTTAAAGTCTTTCCCTGGAGTTTCCAGGGTGTAAATGAGTAATTCCTGCAATCAAACCATCCAACACCCTTGTTTCAGGTGAGGAATAGACTATAGAATTGAAAGCAAATCAGAATAAATAATTCAGGTGAGATGGCAAATAAAAGAACAGCTTTGGAAATATAAACTGCACTTCATCAGAGCAGAAGAGAGCACAGGAGAGCCATGAACCAGCAGATGAGAGAGCTCCCATTCAGATGTTAATGTTTTGCTCAGTTTCACAGCAGAGACCTTTCCCTGTACAATGAAGATACATTTACAGAATTGCTGATACTGAACAAAAGAATATTTTTGTTTTTTTTTTCTTTCTGAATAAAGAACCTGTAGATTTTGGATAGAGTTTTTCCCTAGGAGTTTWTGTGTCTACCCTGGGACAGTAAACCTGAGGAGAAAACAGTGTGCTGTGAAAGGAGCTTCCTCCAGCTGCTCCCATCACGGACCATTAAACTGTTGCTGACTTTCAATGACTCTACAGCCAGCAAGGCTTTTCTTCCCAGTTTKTCCCCCTAGTATGATGGAAGATACGAGAAATGAGGAAAGTACATTATAAAACAATCATTATAGTACTAGATTCTGAAGGTACWGGTAGCACTTAATGTTTTAAAAAATTTTCTCTGTTAAAGTTTTYGAACTACTAACTTGTCACAAATGATAATATTAACACTTGTTGCTTGGTGCACTCAGTTCTGTTCCATKGCACAGTCCCAATCTTCAGGTTGTAAAACCTCTGTAAATGAATTGATAGAGTTGGCAGCTATAAACATCAACGTGACATTGATTTAACCATTATTATTAAATTTTTCTAAGTCAGAGAAGGTGGAGGGGAAGGGACTGTAAGAACTGYGAACAGTGAGAGGTAAACTCTGAGCTACAGGGCTTTGGTACAATGCAGGTGGAGAATGAGATCTGGCTAATGAGAGCACACAATCTGTGCTGGGTTTGGTCTGTTATCCCAAACTGGCTGCTGGAGTTTGGGATGCGAGTATCTTCTGCTGGATGACTGTTCCATTTGGTGGAGAGGTAAGGGTGGAGAGTAGGGAATGTATGAAACACAGCTGGGAGCATTGCAGAGATTTCAAATCCTAAGAAAAGATATTGAATTTGAAGACATGTCTGTGGGACACAATCGTTTTTATCCTGCCAGTTAAATTCTGGATTAGTTGTAAAAAGAGTTATGCAAATAAGTAGCTCCAAGCACAGTGGATTTAAACTGATTCCTGCTTCATATTTAGTAGATGACTGATAGCTTAAGTAAATTATATAAAGGTTGTTTGTAAACACCCCTGCAAGGCTCCTACCACTGCTCCCCACCCATTCACCCATTGTTAATGGCCCTGGGGTGTTCCTGAGACAGCTGTACTTCCTTCTGCCTGYTGTTCCCTGTTGTGATCCACTATCCAATGCTCTGCAGTCCAACAAAGGAGCTACACAGGCCAATGCTAATAATCTGGCTGGAAGTATCTGCCAGCTGGCTGACCCCCAGCTGCTGCCTGCCCAGCTCTGAGCAAGTCAGACCTGTAGGATTGGTTTTGTCACATGTTACAAAAAAAAAAAAAAAAAAACCTCTGTTTTTGCACTAGGCCTACAGGTTCTAAAGTTATCAACGAATAGAAAGACAGAACAAAACCTTGTTCTCCTATAAAAGCAGGTTTTGAGTGAAAAAAAACATGTGAAAAATGTTTTTAATGCCAGTGASAATATGAAGTGCATTCTGGCCATGTCTGTGTGTGGGGAAACAGAARGTTTGTGTTTTAATATCCAAGATGAGCTGTGTTTCTGAGCAGGCAGTTGCTGAATGCTGTGACAGGGCTGTTTGGATACTCCAGTGGTGCTYCAGCAATACCCAGTTCTGAAAGCAGTGCTCCTTTTAGTGCAGGAACAATCGGCTCTTTCTCAAGTTTGTCTTTCCTTTTAATTTTTTTTTTTTTTGTTCTTCAGGGAGGATTTGTAATGTTTTGCTGTCAGGATGAAGAGCAGGATCCCTGTCATCCTTCTGGCCTGTGGCTCCTTTAACCCCACCACCAACATGCACATGCGTTTATTTGAGCTGGCCAGAGACCACCTGCACCAAACAGGTCAGTGAGGGCTTGTGAGCATCACACACACAGGGAATGGGAAAAGCAAGAAGGGTTTTTAATACTCACTTAGATAAGCTTTTGCTTTACTAGCTTAATTTCACTGTTCTTTACTGGTATTAAAACAAGGTTTTCATAGGATATTCAATGTAGAAATTCTGACATTACTTCTTCCTTTGGCTGAGTGTATAAACAGGTATAATGAGTGTTCATGTAAAYAGAGGAGAAATTTTATCAGCTGTTTTAGGATTCTATTTATGGCACTGGCTGAGCCTTGTGAAAGGGTATGGTTAATAATTTTGAAATTTAGGAAAATCATTTATATTGTAATTTCATGTTTTTATGATACAATGTGTTACAATATGAAGAAGGGTTCCAGGTAGCAGTTTTGACAGCTGGAGGAAACCMGAGAAAAGATGAAATGCTAATTATTCATTATCTATCTTCACTAAGAGGCACTTTATCTATCCTTGAAAAAGATCAGAAAAGTGAGATGTCATCGGGCTAGAATGTTTTGGCAACAAAGGAGAAAGGTGGGTAACATCAGGAATTTAAGCAAGAATCAGAAATGCTGCTGGAAAGCCTTGAACTCTAAGCTTGATCAGCTCCTTAGCTGCTCAGGGGTTTATATTTTTTTTTCCATCTGGCAGCTAAAATATGCACTTCTGTTTCTGGAAGTGGTTGGGAGGGAATCATTGTTTATTAGAATCTGACAGAGAAGTTCCTAGGGATGTGGTTCAGTAGGAACCTGAACAGCAAATAGTAGAAGGAATTTGGCTGTCAAATTGAGCAGGGCAGAGAACCTGGTAACGCTCTGATACAATTGTGCAGTAAAAGCAGCTGCTACACACTCAGAATATACAGTGAGAATACTTTGATTGGCATGAGGAAGAATCACAGAGCTGGCTCTGAGGGCAGCCTCCACAAGTCTCTATTGGCCTATTACTAAAATAATTTGTKGCACCTGCAGGGCTGGAAATAAAGGGTTAAAAAAGATATTTTAATTGACTTGTCTCACTGTCATTTTATAACTGATTCTGCTGCCCAGATATGCAAGGAGTAGAAAGGTACTATGAGACCATTTGGTAATTCTGTTTAAGTCCTAAACTATAGTCCAGTAACATTTCTTTACCTTGAGAGAAGGCTTGAAGTGGGAAATGAATTATTACTGTCTGAATCAATTTGGTGTCTCGTCTGCTCCAGGGTCAGTGTAACAAGACTCCAACCCTTACTCAGGGCAGTTTGCTTAAAGTCTAGTGAAAATCATATTAAAAATGAAATTTTGAAAAGTTGAAATGGAAATTGTGCATTATATTACATTAATGTCAATGCTTAGTTCTGGATAGGGTGTGATTTGCCTTTTGGTTCTTATTTTAATTTGTGAACCTTTACAAGTACAAGTGCTTTATGCATTAAAGAATCTTTCTTTGGTGTCTGGGTTGCCTACAGCGCTGTCTTTGCACTTTGTGAATGTTGACCCAGCATATCTGCAGAGCAAGAATCCTCAGTTTGCTTGAGGAAGCTTTAGCCATCCCAAGCAGAGGTGGCTTTATCTGAGGTAACTCCCAGGGCAGATCTATGTTTGTATGGATGGATACACAAATCTCATATATGGCCCTTCCTGCAAGTGAAGATAGTTTCTCAAGCAGAAGGGGTTGGCAGCGTGCTATAAAAATGATTGATTCTGGATGCCTGTTTTATAGCAGAACCATTCCTACTGAGGAAATTAATTGGTCATTCTTTCATGATTTTAACCCTGTTTCCACTTCTGAGGTTACACAGGGAAGGAGAGGAGAAATTAGGGCATATTTGCTGAGAAGAAGCAGCTTCAGATTGGGAGCTGCTGGTGGGGCTGGAGAACAATGGTTTTACAAGACTAAAGCTTGTGTGACTTGAGGTAGCATTTGGTGATTCCCTTGTCAGAGAATACAGTGCACTTTGGAGCTGACATCCACACTGGATGTCTGAAACGAGGGAGGAATTAATTAGTGTGAGGGGGGATGTTTCCTAGGCTGGGGCAATTGCTCCATTCTGCTGCTGTTTCAGGGGCTCTACTGCACCACAGATCAGGCTGAAATGATGAGTTGTGCAATAGCTTGGCYRGGGCTCACTCCAGTCACCAACCCKGGARGTGTTCAGAAGAKGTGTGGATGTGGCAACTGGGGACATGTTTTAGTGCTGGGTTAATGGTTGGACTCMGTGATCTTAGMGGGCTTTTCCAACYTTAACARTTYTAGGATGCTGTGACTTCAGTCAGGTTTCACGTTGTGAATGACATGACTATCTCTGATGTACATCCTGACTGACATCCCCAGTAATTCTGTCTGCCAGCTTTTTGTACATCACTTCAGTTTCAAATGCTGCCTAATCTTATTTTTCATACATCCCTACTTTAAGTGAGACATTTTATTGGGTTTCTGATKCTTTAAGTGCAGTTTCATTGCCACATGTCAAGTAATTCATCCTTTTTCCGTTAATATCAGCCAATAAATCTTGTCATGCTGCCTTTTAAATACAACACACATAGCTGTGTGTGCCTGAATGACTCAAATTATTCTCTTTATCTGGATTTTCTGTCTACTCATGTGAAATTGGCATTTTACACATCCTCACACGTAGCTAAAATTTTCTGAGATTCAACCCCTTGTTTTAATTTTTTTTTTGAAACTTGCAGTGACCGTGGCAGTCACTTTGCAGTCTGTTAATACCTAATGTCAGGTGCATTTATTTCTCTCTGACTGTATTTTCATTTGACCATAAAGACCAAAGAAATAGTACTAGAATCAATCTAAGATGTTTTTAACCTTGTTTCCCGAGTGTTGCCAGTGGAGGATACTTACATCACCAAGTTTCCAAGAGCAAAAGGGGTAGAGGGTACAGGAGGAGGGTGTGAAAGACGTTTCTATCTGTGACAAGACAAATGCAAGGGGAAGGTGAAGGATAATGAGTTGGTGTCTTATAAAAAATGGGGAAAATGTGACACCACTAATGGGTTKTGTCAGATGCAGTTCTGGACAGCGGAGCTGAGAAGGAATAATTATCCACAACACTTAGCAGTGTSTTGTGAAAGGAATGAAATCACACAGGCACCAAGTCCTGTTGCTGCTGCTCTGGCTGTGGGGGAAGGAAGAACAGCAGTGGGGTCATTCCTGTTCACTGGGTAGGAGAACACCAGAAAGCTGCAGAGCTTCCCAGCCTATTGTGGATTCTCCTATGACACTGAGAGCAAAGTGAGTAGTGGGTGAGAGTTAAATGTGTGCAAGTGTTTCCTTTATTTAGCTTTCTGTTGTGGTTGTTTACTTTTATTATTTGCTTTTTGCATAATTTCTCACAACGTACTTCAGACTAAGTATCAGAAGAAATTAATCTTAAGAAGCTCCACCAAAATACACAAACAATCTTAGATGAAACTGGCATTTGATAAATTTCCTTAATATKAACAAGGTAATTAAGCATTACAATTTGTTCATGTTGGTGACAATTTTCAGTGACACCTTTATAATAGAAAACTAAATACCTGTTTTCCTTAGTAATCTATTTTAACATGTTTGAGGGACAATTTTTGTTTCATTACTTTTGTTATATTTAGTTTTCTAAGAGCTAAGCAGTTCTCCTAAGTGAGAATATAAATTCATAGTAAGAGGATTTTTTTAYTGCTTTTGGTAGGTGTGTTTTGAAAAACAAAGCCACTTACGAGCCTGGAGGGTTTTTGCACGTATTTAGGACAAGCAATAAAAACATACTTAATGATGAAAACAAATAGAATTTGAACAGAATTCTGGACCAAGAAAGTTTTTTAACAACCTTTAATAATTTGTGGGAGAGAAAAGAGAATTGCAGTGGACATTAAGAAAAGCCCAGGGTGACAGAATTTAATGGTTTCCTCTTTGTGTGCCTACCAAAATTGAGGGGCATATTTGAATAGGTGAACTTTTGAATTCCTGAATAGGAGACAAGTTATTTAGAGCCAGTAATAAAATCATTTCCTATATTTTGACAGCTAAAGCTTGTATTTTTATGTGGAAGGCTCTCATGTGCATCCTGTTTGCATGGTGCTGGGTCACTCAGTTGTGAATATTCTCAAACCATTCCTGTTCCTGCCTCTCTGAAGTGTTACCAACCTTGATTTTTCTCTTAMGTCGGGTTCATTTCTACTTTGGAGCAAGCTGATATGGTGTCAGCTCTTATCTCACCCCACTTATGCAGCTCTAGGCCAGACTAGAGACTGAAATCTTTACAACTCACAAGGATATGGCAGACCCATATCATTTTTGGTTAGCATGATCTCAGAGAAATTTGTTTTTTTTCATTTAATGCATTCATTTAAGATATAAGGGAACAATTCATATCTGTAGAAACTTAAAGAAACAAATGTGGAAAATAAAATTGTGTATGGAAAAGCTTTATTAAAAGTTAATGTAGTAGTGAATTCAAACTGTAGTTTCYTTTCCTTTAAATGAGAAATGAATTTAAACTATAATTTCTCTTTCTTTAAATGATAATTTGTTACAGCACTGTATAATATCACAGTATGAGAGAATAATTGTTGTTCATAAATCTAGTGAAATTATTTCCAATTTCAGATCAAGAGGTGGACCTAATTATATGCACATCTTTGCATGGTTCTGGAAAATTTTATCTTGCTCGTTTTGCCTGTAATGAGAATATTTTAAAACAGAGGATGGTTTGAACTGACATCTTAAGAGGATGTAAATCTCATTGAATCTTAATGCTGTCTTTTAAGTCAAAGTCAGTGAAGTTCTTTTAAAAATTTTATTACATCAAAATAAACGTGATATTACTAGACTGTCATGTTAGAATATGAAATTGTCATGTGCCAGTATTAGAAATACGAGGGGTATTGTTTTCCTTACAAAGCAATAAATGTAGCATGCTGCACGTGAGTTTCTTTGTTAAAACAATTCAATCAGAAAAGAGGATTTTTTTCCTCTTCAGTAACGTATTTTATCATAGTTACTTTAAATGCGTGTGTTACATTTGAAATAATTTTGCTTCATTCCTGATCAGTTGAAACACTTTCTCTCCTCTCAATTTCTTGAGGGTTGCAGCTTATAGTAGTGGTTTATTTTTATTTCCTGATTTGAAGCCAGAACTGCAAAATCTAACAAGAGTCTGTTGTGTTAATGATTGCATTATGTTACAGGAGTAGAAAAATAGGGGCATATTTTCCAATGTATTTAACATGATCAGCCCCATAGAAAGGCATTGAGTGGCTGCTGAGCTGATGTTTGGAGCACAGTGCTCTAATCTCAGTTTGGACTCCATTAGCCCCATCTCTGTGTTTGAATTTCCTGATCTGTCTGCATTCCATGAATCACAGGTGCAGTAACATGCTGTAATTCTTGCTTTAACACAAAGAAAAGGCACAATGATTTTGATCAATAGCAGACATCAGATCTTTAAGTACAAAGTAGTGGTCAGTTAAGTCATCCATTGCTCTGGCTATATCAAAGCTGTACTAATTGGGCTATGAAACTTAATTATATCTAACAATTTTAATAGTTGTCAACATCAATTATGACTGTTGCTGCTTGTTTAAAATTATTCACCCAGCTTTCCTTTTAGGATCATGTAATAGGATAAACATTGATAGTAATTGTGAGCAGTTCACAGAGGAAGAAAATGTTTGCATTCTAATTTCSTAATTTCTGTTAATATATTGAAAACAATACCTATATCAAGTTGTTCATAGCATCTTAATACTTTGAAGTTAACTGTGGAAGTTGTCCTTTGAAGAGGTTGGACTAGGTGAGCTCCCAAGTTCCTGTCTACCCTCAATTTTCAAGATTCTGTGAGGAGGACATAATTTTCTTTTTCATTTATTTTTTCCCAAAGGAAGATACCAGGTGATTGAAGGCATACTGTCTCCTGTCARTGATAACTATGGGAAGAAAGGCTTGGTTTCAGCAAGGCACCGGGTAGCGATGGCTAAACTGGCACTGGAAACATCTGACTGGATCCGGGTGGATCCCTGGGAGAGTGAGCAGGAGACATGGACAGAGACAGTAAAAGTATTAAGGTAATTCCATTATCTATTTTCTATCTTTATGAAATTACTGACTGCCAAAAATCTGCCACATCAATGCACGGAACTTGCTCCTCTAAAACACCCAGGCAAGTCAGGATCCCCCACCAGGAATCTTTCATTTGCAAAGCAGACAAGCTTTCCAAGACCTGTGCAATAACCACAGCACTGCCCTAGTGTCCTTGAAGTGGTTGGATGCATGCAAAAAGCCTCTGCAAAATTACGGTTCTGCAGAAAAGGTTCTTGTCTCTTATGTTACCTCTCTTGGGTTTAAGTGTCTAAGCAGGTAATGGAGAGATCATAATCAGAAAGTGAGTGTACAAATGATTCTGTTCTACAGGACCATCTCTGTTCCAGRTTAGCTGTTAGCAGTGTTATGCCTCCAGGTTTTTATCTATTCCCACATCCTTGTAAAGTTTTCCTATTAACTTTAATGGTAAGTTAAACCCAAGCCCATAACTGCTGATGTTTTCTTCAGAATCTCAGAGTTTGATATGGTTTTGTCCTGGGAGGAAAAAATTAAACAGTTTGACCAAAACTTGGTGCAAGGACCTTGAACCATTTGTTTTCCTATATGGTATTAAATGTGTTATGGTGCAGRGCATGAAAACACAAACTTCTTGTGCTATCTGCTCTTTGGAAGAGATGCTRCAGAAGGTAGCTGATACCATTAAACTCAAAGACTCCATGGAAGTCTACAGCAAATGTGCTGTAAGAGCTATCACTGATTCTTCATTTTTATCCCCATTTTCTAGTTTACTTTGTAAGTGGAGACAGGTGTTCAGGGCTCTAAATTGCACCTTCCAACAGCTGCCCTAAAAGCTCTTGTGGCTCTGTGTGAATGCWGTTAAAAGTCAGACCTTATTTTGCAAAAGCATCCATAAGAATTCAGTATATACATGCCAAACAACTCATGGAGCCTTTTAGATCTGATTTTATTTGCTTTACTGAGGGAACACAGGCATCCTGTTGCTCCTTTTGCCCCTTCCCTCCAGGCAGCCGAAAAGGATCAGGGTAGAGATTTTCTGTCTTTGCAGAAAACTCTGTCTTTTCTGTAATCATAATGGTATATCCCAGWGTGAGAAATCACCAAAAGGTCTGTCCTACAGTATTGCCTGGGTATAGGGTATTTGTCCTAAACTTCAGTCAAACTATTTTCCTCCAGAGAAGCAGTCCCAAATCTTACAGATCAGGTAATCCTACTTTGATTTTGCACAGCTCCAACTGAAGTGAGTACTGCTTGCAAGATTTGGTGTGTAAATCATAAATCCACTTCAGAGTTCTTTAGGATAAGAGGTCCAGTAGATAAAATCTATGTGTCATTTTCTGCTCAGGCCAAGTAGTATCAATTTCGTATGAAGAGGCAAACTTCCCATCTGCCAAGAAAGTGAACCTCTAGTTTTATTAGTAAATTCACAAAATGTTAAAATGGCTGCTTGTTAAGGAAAGCAATGAGCTTATATCTTTTTTTTTTTCCACAAATGTTGATGTGCATTAATAAGTTGAACCGTAATATGCTGAATCTTGTCCCTTGAATGGGGAAGCAGCATTCTGATGAAATGAAGGTGTGTTTTACATTGTATTTTAAGTGTCACAGGTGGGAAAAAGGAAGATATAAAAGAGCTGGTTTTAGGGCTCAATCCTTGCTATATATAAASAGGCAATAGTTTATTGTTGAGTTGTTCTTCACATGCTTTTAAAGTAAACCTACAGGTTCTTCCCTCCTCAAAAAAAAAAAAAAGGACTAACTGCTGCCTTTACTATGAGCTCCCTCAGGTAGGAAACATCAGTAACAATAGAAAGAGATTTTCCTATTGCAAGGCAGAGGTAAAAATCATTATTGTACCTAAATGTCTCTTCGTATCAGTATTTTCAGTTGTACACTTAATTGCAGTAGAACATTTTGTTCTGAAACACACGAATGGCCTTTTCCTACAGTACTTGTTTTAACTGAGTGCGATAAAAATGTCACATTTCATCAAAATCTGTAGATTTTGCAGAGGATCCCAAGTAGTTGTGACATAAAAGAATTTTAAGCAGCAAAGCTCATATCCCACTTATGTCAGTGCTATTAAATGAGTATGGAAATTTTGGAGACTATCCCAAGGCTTTTTTTAGAGGGGAGGAGGGAACATAATGGAGCTATTTTCCACTTACCTGTTGTTTGTGACAAGGAAACAGTATTGTCAGTAAGCAAAGAACTACATTCATTCCTCTTGTGCATTTGATTGGCATGCAGCTATMATAGAGAGTAATTAGAAATTGGCAAAGACCTGCTTTTCTCAACTTCTGTTGAGTTGTGCTTGTGATTGAGTTCTGTAGTTATTCAAAGCTTCATACACAGTTGAGAAAACACTTAAGAAACTGGCAGATGGGTTTGTCCTTTTTGCTGTATCTAAAGTAATGTATCCCTCCCATGGACTGCTGAGCAGAGCTGGGCCAGCTCAGATTTTGCAGTTTGTAASGTTAGTCCTGCAATGAGCTCTTTGCTGAGCACTCTGATTTTTGAATCGTGGCCCAAGAATGTCAGACTACAACACACAGTGTACTTGACTATACATAGCAGCAGCCTGTTTACAGCAAGGCATGATTAAAATTAGAAATGTGGGAAGGCACAGAGCAAGCTCCTGGTACCTACTCTCTGCTGCCATATGTCCCTCACCTCTTGGCTGTGCAGTTCCTTTTGCCCATGGCCGAGCATCAGAAATCGCTGGGGTTGCTCTGCAGCCTATCTGGGTGTAGCTTCTTGACACAYGTGCAATTTATTCCTGTGGCTAAAGTATTTGCATGGTTTGAAGAGTGTGCTTTTCAGTCWCTAAACTGGAAATTCCTTCCTTACCAGGTGTTCAAAAGATCAGCTGGGGCTCTGTACATGCACTGCGTTCAGACTGTTCCTTGTAACTCAGAATCTTTGCTGCAGTTGTAAGAGCTGATGGTCACTGTGGCTATAAATGTGCTACATAGAGACTGGAATGGACTTGATTCTCTGTTTGCTTGTCCTGTTTAACCAGGAGCTTGCTTCCTGAAACAATTTGGGTTTGTGCAAATTTGAGCAACGCCTAAGCCTGGCTCAGGATAGTGCAAGGCCGGGACTATTCTAAAAAGACAAAGTGGTTCTGATTGGGAAGGAAAAGGTCACTGCCATGAGGTAGCAATACCAGCATTGCAGGGGTCACCAGGGAGCAGGAGCGGTGAAAGAATAAAGTAACACAAACCTGGAAAAAGTGTCAGAGAGATCTTTGCCTGCCTTCCTGGATCTGATCTCAGTGAAATTAGAAGCACAGCAGATGTCAAAAGTCTTATGAGAATTTTTAGATTCTCAGAGTTTTGATTCTTTTAATTAAAATGAAAGGGAAAACAGCAAGGTACAAATTCAGGGGACATGTTTTTATGGAGAAGAGGAGGAGAGAGAATGAGAATGTCTCCTCCTGAAAACTGAGCACATGTTATAAAAACACAGTCATGAGAGGTTGTTTTTAGTGAAGAAGTTACAGCTAGTGATCGAAGTGAGAATGTCCTGTTTCAGGCAAAAAACCTCCACCTCCACTATGTTTTAAATGTAGTAACTACCAAAATTGCCATAATGGTAGAATTTCRAAAAGTATTTACAAACCAGGGTACCATTAAGGAGACTGCTTGTGAATTCCACAAAATGTAACTACATTGATACTAATCTCATGGCAGAACAAATTTGCCAAATTCTTAACAAATGGTATTCAAATCCAAAGTGCATAAAAGTAGACCCTGTTCTTGAATGGGAAAGTGCTAGGTAATCGCTTTGTTGCATCTCTGAGAGGATTACCTCACACAGAAGCCTTTATTTTAAATGCAGGCACCATTATAATGAATCGCTCCGAGTGTTCCAGTCCAAGAMGGAGTTCATGAGAAACAAACATCTCACAGAAAGGTCTGCGAGGGATTCCCTTTCTTGCCAGGAGCCAGGTTGGTTTGTAACTGTGAACATGATGCTGTGTTTAGCAGTAAAAACAGTACAGCTTTGACCATAGGAGCTGGTGAGTTCTGAGGGTTGGAGCTGCCTGCCAAAACCAAGCCATGCCAAATACCAACATACCTGCCGGGGCAGTTGTTTTGTAACAGCTCCACACAGATAGGAGACCTTGGAGTTGCATGAATTCTTGGGTTTTATAAGCATCTCTGTAGCTGTGTCAGAGATGTATGTTGTGGCCTTGCTTGTTTTGCAAAGCACAGAATATATGAATAACAAATGTCAAAAATACAGCGATGACTTAGAATTTTCATTCTAGTACTAGACAGTGGACAAAGTGTGTGGATAGCAGAGCAGTGATGCTGATACGTTGATGTTTGCTGCCTTTCTGGCCAGAAAAGCTCCTGTTGGCAGTAGAAGCACGGCAGGCTCTGGAAGCAATGTCAGTTTTCAGTTTCCTATCTAATCATACTCCCCAGCCCTATGACTGGCTGGGATACTGCTGGATTTTTGATACATTGCCTTTTCCTTCAGTATTGTAGCATCTCTTGGACATGAATAATACATTTCAGTTGTTCCTGRTTGTTGATGAGTTGTATCTTTACAGCTGGTAGAGGAAAGAAATTATGCTTTTCATGCATCATTGCTGGAACGTTTCTTACTTTCTGAATCTCTCATTTAAGGTGTTGGTACAAGAATTGCAGATATGCAAACCATCAAATAAGTGAAAAGTGGAGGCAATACCTCCATCCTTCCCCTTCATTTCACATGAATACAAGGCTGTGAAAATAYCTGGTCAATGTTTGTGCAATACTCAGATTGAATAATGATGAATGCTATAGAAAAAGTTTGAGGAAAGAGAAAATTCTGTGCTGGGGCTTAGGACAGCAAACAAGAAATATTGAAAATAAAGAAAAGCAGGGCAGGATGGGGTGGAGTAGCCAGGTTCCACCAAGMCTAATCTTTGTGCTAAAATAATTCTTTTTATTTGCTTCTTCCCACCTTTGGCTTGCTTRAGTGGAGGAAGAGTTCTCCTATAGAAATTACTGTGTACAGATAATATTCAATATTCAAGTCATGATGAAGTAGGTAATAAAGTGGTTGTGACCAGATCCATAAAAACCTAAACTGAATATTTCTTGCAACCTTCTGAAAAAAAAGCCTGGAGTAAAGGTAAATGATTTAAAAAAAAATAGATTTAAAAAAAAAATTTAAACATGATGAGTTAAAATCAATCTTAAGTATAAATTTCCTARAAGACTGAGAAAGGATAAGACATCTCTTATTTCCTTTTGTCTTTCCAGTTCTACCAGAATTAAAGCTGCTCTGTGGGGCTGATTTTCTACAGACATTTAAGACACCCAATCTCTGGAAGGAAGAAGACATCAAAGAAATAGTGGAAAAGTTTGGTTTGGTCTGTATTAGCCGGGCTGGCTCTGATCCATCTCAGTATATCAAGGAATCAGACCTTTTAACTAAATACCAGCACAATATTTTTCTGGTGAAGGAGTGGATTCAGAATGAAATCAGTGCAACGCAGATACGCTCTGCCTTGTGCAGAGGATTGAGTGTGAAATATCTCATACCAGACTCTGTTATTGCCTACATTGCACACCACAATATCTACACAGAAGAGAGCGAGCGCAAGAACGAAGGGAACATGCTTCAGCCTCTCAAGCTGCATAACACACCAATAAAACCTCTGAACGACTGATTTTTGCAGTGTGTGACATGTCAGATCAGGAGTTTTTTTCATGTAAATTTCTTGATAGTTATTAATGAATGGAAAGTACRTCAGTCCAGAATTGTGTGGTGTTTTAAATCCATGAATCTGTATGGTAGTGCTCAATCAAATTGGGATGCTCAGCTGCATAGGTTAAAATATGTAAAGRACAGCTTTCTTGTGAAAATAAAAGAACAGAGATCTTCACAATAAATGTTCTTCAGTAATACTTAAGGGTCAAACATAGTAGTTTGCTAACTTATAATTCTGTAATCTCTACTCTTCTGAAACAGCAAAATATAACGAACGTCAACTTTAGAGAGAGAAAAAGAGAGTGATTTTTGATTAGGGGTAAATTTTGACTTCATAAGACCCTGAATATTTTTTTTATTTTTGGCAGTTTGGCCAAGAGATGGAAATTAATCTTGTTTCATGCAAGCACTTGAAAATGCATGTTCTACTTCTGCCACTTCTCAGCCTGTGAGTTCTGAAATGACACAGTCCTCATTCCCCCATTTGAAGTGGGTTTCTTTGCTTCTCTGATCCAGAGTCTTCTATGACAGCAAGTTATTGCCAAGGCCCCAGAGTAAATATATCCAATAGGGACTTCAGCTGTACCRTAAGAGGCTCAGGATTCAGGCTGTAATGTTAGCTAGAACAATCTGTTGTCTTCTGTGCTGGTTGCCTGTTAYGCTGACTCAGTGTATCTCATTTCTGACAGAAGACATTTTCAAAGATAGAACTCTATAAAGTGCTGTTTCTGTGTTTCAAAGTTGCTTAAATGAGCTGCAAGCATTCATTCGGTTGTGATGTAGCAATTGTACAATACACAAAGCTCCTCAGTCCTTCTTAATACAAGTTTCACCTAACTGCTCCTTCTTAAAGCCTCAGCTGGCCAAACACCTTCCACTGGTGGTTCTCTGGAATAATGGAGCTTGTGGAACAAGTTAAAGGAATACTAGACACTTTCACTGAAAGAGTCTGTGTGATTGTTTGCTTGAAAGAAGATATAAAGTAGCTGAAARAAATTCTAGAAAGAAGAATTTACCTCAAAAACCACACAAGATAAGCATTTGTATAGCCTTGGCTAATACCCTAAACTAAAGCTGTTTGAAAGGGATTTTTTTCTGAGTGGCATGAAAAATGAAGAGTAATGTGGTTAAAATGGATCTCCCATACAGAAGTTCTATGAAAGGTGAATATTCCATTCATTTGAAATCAAGTCATCCTGCTGTCATTAGRAATCTCAGCAGTTCAGCCTTGTGGAAGGATTTAAAGGCAGCACTTCAACAATAATCGGATTAGAAGGACTTGCATAGCTCCATGGTCTAAAAAAGAGATAAAAGAAACCAGAGTTCAAACTTGCCACAAAGAAAGGCACTGAGTTGTGTGGTGCAGAATCAACCCACAGCTCGGAGCCTTTGATTCTGACAATCACCTGAAGTAGGGATGCCTGCAGACTTCAATGGGTACTGGAAAATGGTCAGCAATGACAATTTTGAGGAGTATCTGAAAGCACTGGGTAAGGTTCCCTTTGTACTTCTTGAATAAATAATCAATAAGTGCCACCTGTCTTATTCTTTACATGAACCTATTTTTTCTTGTACAGTCATAAGTCATTTTTGTGAGAAATATATTTTTCAGAAATGCAGTTTAAGAATTGCCTTAAGCAAAATTGTTTTGCCTTAAGCAGCTTCTACTTTTTACCATCTTGAAGCTTGTATTAACAGAGATTTCACTGCATAGCTTGAAGAGGTAAGTGGCAGATTCCAAATGTTCAAAAACCTCTGCAATTTAAAAAGCAGTAGAATTTTTTTATATTTAATAAAGATTCAATTCATTACTTAATGCAATTTTCTGTATTTGTATTTGATGTTGTCTTAATATTTCTATAGAAATAGTGAAGGCYTTATTAACTGTCAAATACAAATGGTATTTTTTTAAGATTCCACATAGTCAGAAAATTGAAACATAAAGTTATTAAAGTTATAAGAATTGGGTTACAGACTTTTTCTGTATGAGAAGGCTAATTTGAAAAATTTGGACATTTATTTATCTTTGTTCGTTTTAGTTCTCCGTAGAAGCGATAAAATTCTTTTTGTGGAAGACTTTTCTGGATGAAAATAATTCRTTTTCTTTTTCAGATGTAAATGTTGCTGTAAGAAAAATAGCAAACTTGCTAAAGCCTGACAAAGAAATCCTTCAGAACGGGGATCATATGATCATTAAAACACTAAGCACTTTTAGAAACTACATCATGGAATTTGATGTGGGAAAGGAGTTTGAGGAGGATTTATCTGGGGTGGATGATCGCAAGTGCATGGTAAGAAGTAGAACTGTAACAATGGACAAAAAGAAATATTGATAATCTGAGGCCTTTCACAGAACACATCTTTTAACCATCCTGTGTAATTATTCCTCAAATTATTTCTGTACTTCTCAGTTTGCCAAGATGTACCTTGAACATGCCTTTCTATTAAAGGAATGCTAATTTTAATCAGGAGCACAAAGCAATTTAATCAATCAGTGAATAATAACCTCAGTGAAGCTGTGCTCATTTATACTGGGATATTTGTTAGTCAGAAAGACATCTAGGGTCACTTCCAGAACCTCTTTAATGAGTAAGGTTTTACAATAGAGGAAATCCACTGATTGCAGGGTCAGGCACTATTCCCTGTGTAAGAATGGCCAAGTGCTTAAAAATTGCCTGGGTGTATTTATTAGAGCACACACTTAATTAGCCCACTGGAACAAATCTTACTGAAATGAATAATCAAACACTGAGGACTTTGTTTTACGACAGCTCTGTCTTGTGAGCTCTTTCTGCTTATTAACTTAGGACTGATTATCAATTTACAGGGAGAAAAATTGAGAATAGCAAGTTTCACCTATTAGTTTGATAACACGGCACTGGAAATATTCTACAGTGAGGAAGYTGACAAATGAAAGAAAATTATCTCAGGAAGGACTCTAGAGGAGAAATCTCATAAAAGAGAGCTATTACATTTCCATTCTTCACAAGATAATCCTATTTAAAACCAATACTTTTCTGTAGCATTAAGATAGGTGAATTTGCTTTTGCTCTGGTCATGGTAGGAAAAGGAAAGATTATGAAGACCAGAGAAAAAGAAAGGTTGGCTACTGAGTGCCTCAACTGATCCCTCTGTAGTCCTTGTTACAAAGGGTACACGTTTGATGAGAGTGAAGAATACAAAATTCACAGAAGGGAGGAGCAGGTGCATTTGTCTGTAGGAAAGTGCCCCAATAGCATAATGTGGTTGTGACTCCTGGAATGCTCTTAATCAGGATTTTGAGGTCCARATGCACTCAACAGTTGTGAGGCCAAGAAAATATTTAAGACTGAGGTGATTAAATTACCATCAAAGATAGCAWCGTTCAAACCATCTGCTAAAAAGGTTTATGTGTGCACAGAACTGTCCCTGTCTAAGCATTATCTGTACTTAAAACCCATTAAACTCGCATCTAAAGGAGATCTAAATTATCCTCTGCATGTTGGAAAGACTTAATATTTCATTGTTTTTAACAAGCCAGAATTCTCTGCTCTGTTTTGCTAAATTGAGTGATAKGGAAGGAAGGATTCAAAATGTTAAACCAGAAAGAAGAAACTAGAGAGATGATAGTCACTACAACAGCTGTTTGATTTGGAGTAGAACCCAGTTCAGCCTACTTTCAAAGGTTATTCAAACATTTATCTATTTACTGTTTAGTGGAAAATGCTTATTCAGCCTTGGCAGCAGAAGGTATCAGCACCTTCTGGCCTGTTACAAACAAACAAGCAACAAAAGTAATCGAGAAACCAGGGGTAATCACTAACCCTCACTTTTTTTTTGTTAATGATGATGTAATTCAGGGATGTAATTCCCCAAAAATCCTAGAGATCTCCATGTCTTCTTATGGTCTCCAGCTGTAGCTGGACAGTTCAGGTTACTGACCACTGGTTCTCTATTTGCCTTGTAGCAACATATCACACTTTATGGTTCAATTTTCTTATTAAAGATTTCTACAYGAGACCTCTGTTTTGTCAAAGGCAAAACAGTACAAGAAGCCATCKTTCTGAAGTCGCCTCAGTCCAAATCTGATAACTATAATGTCTGGCAAAATTTGCAGTTGTTAAGMAGCAAAATAACTTCAACAGGGCAGAAGGAGTTTTCTGAGAAAAGTCMTGGAGGTTACAAGAGATAATGGACCACTCCTTGAGTGATGTTATGGAGAAAACTACCATAAAAGCAAAGGTTGAATATCATTCTTGGCGTTCCATTTGTTCAWGTGGAGCTTGTGGAACTGCATGCCATAAATGGCTTAATCATTAATAGTCAGCCTGTGTAATGAGAGAGATTGTGAATCAATTATTGTTATTTATATTGTGGACTGAGCAGACCACTGGGCAARTTTTATCCAAGTAGCTCAATGTATGAGCAGTACAAAGTAACATGGATAAGACAAATTACACATTAAACATTAATCTATACAGCAGAGCAATCATCAGGAGACTAGCAAAAATAACCTTAGAAGTAATTCATCCTGTAAGCTGAGATTGTTTTTTCTTTTAAYGAAGAATATATCATCTAGCTACAGTTAACATATCTGTAAAAATAATACTAGCACGGTGAACAGGTTAGGTCTTGTGTGTGATTTACTGGAATTGTGTTCTCCTTTCAGTTGTAAAACATATCCTTGAGTCAGTCAGGGTAGAGTGTAGCTACAGTAATTCCAAATCAATACTGTCCATGAGGAGTAAAGGCTAAAAAGTTTTGCTGATACTTATTTTAGAAGTTGAAGTTTTAACATTAGGACCTTGATAGTCTTGTGATAATATAAGCCCTCCCCTGGATTTCTGTTAGGTTTTTTTCATTTCTATCGTTGGTCACTCCTGGAAGCCTGTCTGAACTTTCTGGATCAGTGAGTCAATTGAGTAGGATAAACCTTAGCAATTTCAATTTGTCCTTTTTCTGACCCTCAGCTGTGGCTTTCTTGCATGCATATGCCTTTGGGTGACTGTTTCCTGCAGGGATAGAGTGAAGAGCGGTTGATGACATCAGGTCCTGTATGGTGTTGTTTCTTTTGGGAAGTGAAAATTTGCTACTTTGGAAACCCTAAAGCTCTGCTAGTTTAGTTCAAGATGCAGTTTCTGTGTTCTGCAAAACYGGAGATGGGGATAGTTGACCACAGAAGAGTGATCATAAATGACAGTTGGCATCAATGATCCTCCAGCTTTCCACCCAGGATTTCATCTCCTAGATAAAAGTTAAATTACAGTTTCTCTGTTCACTAGGCAATTTTGTGAAAGATATCTTTCTGCAAGTTCAATCATACTYAACTACTCAGGATTGTTAAAAGCTTGGCAGTTTCAAGTACAAGTGTAAAATGAAAGTTTACATCTTCAGGAACATCTTTCATTCTTTGCAAATGTTCCAAGGTGTGTATTAGATGGTGTAAAAATGTTTAGAACACATTAATTTGTGTTACATTTTTTCTCACATGGTGATTGAATCAGACCATGATGTTAAGTTTCTACTACTTTGAAGAGTTTGTTCATGGTTTTAATTGGCAACATGTCAGATGGAGAACGTATCAAGACAGAAATTTAAAGTTAAATTGATAGCTCTGGCTTTGGTATTTCTCAAAATGAGTCTTTGATCCTGCTGTCTTAATTCTCAGTGAAGCTCCAGTCTCATCATGAAATTGCCTCCATTTTAAAGATAGTTTTTTAAATCTCAAGTTTTGATTAATTTACCATCTCAGGTATTGCTTTAAGCATGAAGTTCTGTTTCATGTATATAAACATTAACATGAAAAAAATTTACTGTGCATGCAAGGGGAAGACCTTATTGAARTAACAWTYGTTACAAAATCATCTCTGAAAGTATCTCATTCATCAGCACATAGTTGTGTTTCCCTGTTTCATTTTCAGTAATAACCAGTGAAGCTGATGAAACGTTTACAATGTGAAATATATACCAGCACACAAGAACAAGGCACATAGGCCCTCTGTATTTTCAAKGTTTTTAAATTAGTATTTRGTAAAGKAATTAYGATAAAGTTAACTRRAAAACCTTAAAAGGCTGAAACAAAGGCTGGAGTTTCCCATTGCAAGTCTTTGCATCCAATGAATCAAAGCAGATTGAGAAYTGGATAGCTCAGATGGAAAAGTTACTTTCTTAAAATGTTTGTTTTTCTAATCATTTTGCTGCTAAAGTCAGAGAARACTTTTGCATTATAATTATTCTCTKCTGTTCAGGCATTTGAAAGACTGAMTTGCTTTATCTTACACTATGYAGAMTTAATCTCTTTYGRCAGAGACTAAGGGCAAGTGATCTGTTAAAAAATCAAGAAAGAGTTTTTGTTCTAAATATGGAGCAGCAGAATTTCTTAGATAACTGAAAACAGTGTTAGTTGTGTTATAACTGAATCTTTWTCCAGTCATGTGAGAGGTGCTCTGGTAACTCAGAACCTTGTGCTCTCTGTTACAGTMATTTTCTTCTGCCATTGAAGCAGGAAATGAAATGACAATGGCAGGGAACTGGGAAATAGAGAAAACTGCAAGAATTTTAAACTGAATGTGGGAAATAATACCTCTTAACCATTTARTTATCAAAAACTGAATACCAGTGGAATATAACCATAAATAAGTTATCAAGTGGGTATTTWGGGTTCCTTTACTGGAACTAATAYAGCTTCTAGTCACAGGTAAGAYTTGCTGGGGTGAGGRGGATTTGGGAGTTGTAGAATTCACTCATCAGGTCTRTCATACATTTTACMATRTGAAGTGTCTTCCTGCAAATAGAGKCAATTAATGYTGAAAACAGCCAYMCAAGGACTRTTCACAGACACCTGACTGGCCCTTCAGTTACATGTGCCAAATCTTACTCGAAGGGAAAGAAGTTGTTGAAAACCGATCATGACTCTGTTTTAATTAACAAACGTGCCTAATGTGACACTGATTCCTCTCAAGTTTGTATTCAGGAAAAATGCAATGGAGTTAGTTGTTCAGGACATAATTTGATTTCTACCACTGCAAGGTCAGAATAAAGCCCTGTTACAAAATCACATGGCTCGTGAAGCTTATTTAGCTATTCAGGCAGGTTCCTCTGTTACACAAATGGAAATCACAGCTGTTAATCTAGTTCAGAGCAGGGTTTGGAATTAAGACTTTGCCTGAGAAAAACARCAACCAACAAGCAGCATTCCAAAATATGGAATTGCAGGAGGGATCTCCCACAGGGCGAGAGATAGAAAATAAATTGTGCCTGTCTAGTAAGATGCAAGATCAGCAATATAGCTTTACTTGATCCCTCTGATTTAGCTGTTTTATTTCTTTACCCTTCCAGTGCTGCCCTTTTTGGCTTGTAAAAATCTTTTCATATGCTTTGGTGGAACAAGCATTGTTGTAGAATCACTGTTCTAGGACACTCAGATTTAGTGCCTGGTGTTTCTCTGCAGAGCTGTAATTTCCCCAGCTCCTCATTGGCATAATCACTGATGTTTTATTTGGGGAAGGGGAGGGAGGTTTAATTTAAAAGAGGTAAGCTTTATATAGTTTTCTGTTGGTATTTCTGWCCTTTTACAGCAAATGAGGAGGAAAAGTGCTCCAGTCAAGGCCTTTGAGGCTCCAGAGAGCAGAAGCCCATTGTGGGTCTGTCCCAGGCTCTCTCAGAATGGACTCTGGTCCATTCTGTCTCTGTGCCTCAGRGAGGAGGAGCAGTTTCCTTTCTCCTGCCTTCTTTCACCCTGCTTGCTCCTTTGGCATTACTGTTATTACCTGTAAGTGATGTGCTCAGCACATTTGCACGGTGATAGCAAATGAGATGATCTGAATCTTTTGCTGTATAATTTGTCATAAACGTCACATTTTGCAGTGCTGGATTTATGTTTAAACCACGAGACTGATTAGAAGCTTTTGAGCTAGTTATTCACAAAACTATTGCTAGCATACTGAAGCTCTGTAAGGAAAGCCATTTTGGGGAGGTTTAGCATTTCAGCTCTTTGTGAACTCTAAAAATATGGGTGAGTTTTGAATGCAGAAGGTGCAATCAGAATCAGCTGAAGAGCTGAGAACCAGACTTAAMAAATCCAATTTTGAATGACAAACCATTAGTCTTATGTACAATTGCATCTTGCTAAAATTACACAGGAGATAAATCAGTTATAGTCATTAATTTAAACAGTAAGTCTCTTAGAATTGATTCTGATCTTTGCACAGAGTGAATTGCATGTGATGGTTTTTATGGTTTTTTCTGGCATGGGGATATACACATGTTTTCTTGTTTTTGTATTATTTGTATACAATTTTATTTCAGTGAGAAAAAGATTCCACCATTCCTAAGGAATAAAACTATATGCACTGTCTAAAATATTGGTTCTCCTCCTCTTCCCACATATTGTCAGCTGCATAGCCTGGAGCTTTTGCACATTACTTTGCTACTCCCTGGAGCATATCTCTGCTCTTTGCTTTCTTCTGGTGCTCTTAGGAGCAAGGATTCAAAATAAGGAATTTGAACATTTAAAATCTGATCCTAGCCAAAAACAGCCTATSTTTCATCTAAATTTTTTCACTCCAATCCTAAGCTCCTTTTCTAGCAATGCTACCACTGGAGATACAATGATAGAAGCAAAGAAGACTTTGCCATGGCTGAGCTACAGCGTGGCTTAATGATTTCAGCCTTTGTYCAGCACCAGGATCTGGAGATAAAGCCCAGGAACCTTTCCAGCAATTGCTCTGTTGGGYTTGTTGTTGTATTCACAGTAGTTTTTCTGTGTCACTGAACTTCCASATGCAGATGTGATGGGATAAAAGGGGCTGCAGGGTGGAGAGGTGACAAAGCTGCCCATGGCTGTACCCTCTGGGAGCAGCTTCCTGCACAGGGGCCATAGGGAGTGACCACTTGCAGAATTCCCCTTCAAAGCTACACTGGACTTTGTGACATCAACATTAATTTATTCTACAAGCACTTCATTTTTTCCTCAAAAAACTTGTTACAAGTGGCTTTTATAAATCACTATGATACTGAGTACAGTTGAAATGGTTTATCTTGAGAAGCTATTAATACTTGGTTGGATATATTGCTGTGTTTTACCAGAAGTTTGAGGGTATTTTCTTTGGTGTTATTTACAAGACACAGCTCAAATTGGATTTTTCTGTTTTATCTGACCTAAAAAAATGCCTTTCCATTTTTTAGTCCTTCTTAGATCATAATTACAGTTGTAAAATGGCATGTCATTCTCCCAAGCAGGGAATTACTGGATTGAGATGGAGCGGGGAGCGTGTCRTGCACTCATAGCTTTGCAGTCATTTGGTGCACCATATATAGAGACAACACTCTGAGGGAAGCAGGAGAAAAATAGAACTGGTACTGCTGTGTTTCTCCTACAGATAGGAAATCAATAACGTATTTCTGATGAAAGGTGGTAGCTGAAATTCATACTTGTAAAGGCAGTGTGTCAAAAATCTATGTAGCATTAACAAAAAATGTTCATGGACTACTTCAAAAAAAGTTCCTTTCTTTCATTCATCTGTAAAATACATTCTGTACCTCCAACTGCTGAGCTCCTGACCCAAGCAGGCACACAGAAACGGCCAACAGGGGAATGAGAAACATTGTGCAGAGCCAGCAACAAATGCCTTTGCACTTAGACCTCACAGAGAAATGCAAAGTACTCTGATAAAATGTTTGATGACTATTCCAGTAAATTACAAAAGTCTCTATCTCTGGCTGTGGGTCAGTATGACTTGCCATTGGAAGCTGAAATTGTGCAAGATTTCTCTGCAGTTACTGCTACTAAAGAAAAAGCAAATACATAGTCAATAATTTGTTTGAGGTTTACTAAATTATTTCATTTAATAAATCTACCTTGTCTCATAACTRGAAACAGTAATGAGAATACTTTAATTATAATTTCTCCCAGCTTTTATATTCAAGAAGATTCAGGTGATGCTATGCATATGAATTTAAATTTTCATAATATAAAGAGATTAAATCACTAAARAAGTACATGGATGCCCAAGTAATAAAAAGAGAATTTCAAAGTACACAGAAAGTGAAAGACTACAGGAACCATGCCACAAAACAAAAGAAAGTATGAACTTTTTTTTGTTCTCAGGCTTCAAAGGCTTTTTCACTTCCCAGAGSAGCCCCATTCTCTAATATTACACCTCAAGAACTAACTGTATATAATCTGGAAAATGTGCAATATTGGTAGTTGGAATTTTTGAGAAGAGTTAAATTGAGGCAAGACTCCCTGTTTTTTTACCTCACCCTTTTTCTTGTGTTTCTTTAGTATTATTAAATAGTACAGTTGACTCCTTGCACTCATCACCATTCCCTCTTGAAGTTTCCTAATGAATRACATGCACTTGACCGAGGAAGTGCTCCTCTTAGTATGAATCAGGTAGTAAGAAAGCCAGATTTAAGCTTGCTCATGATGATTTAGATGATGTACTGTGTAGTTGAAAGGAATAAACAATATCTTCCATTTATTATGCAAGTAGCAGGAGGCACTTAAAAAGGCAGGAGTCATCAGTTTTGAAGAAATGCTCCATTTTCAGCTGGTTGGTTCTGTTATTGGAAACTGCARCTTTCCAGTGTCCTGTGAGTTTGCCTCCCACTCCTCTTGTGGAAGAGGATAAAGAATCAAAGCTGTCTGCATGGGCCTGCAGTGTCTACCAAACCCTGGCCAAGACTTTCAGTCATTCTGGGTAGGTGACAGTGGCTCAGCCTCTGTGATCAGGCAAACCTTAGGTAATGCCATTATCAAAATGGGGGCAAACAAGGTTAATTACAAAGGCATMATTTTCTTAGAAAAGTAGCTTTACGTAAGAGATAAAGTGTTTCTCTATCTTGATCACGTGTGCCAGGGAGAAAAACAGCAGGATCCAAAGGGTCATACAGAGCTGCCTTAGCAGTCTAAACAAGTGCTTGGCTCCTGATTATACCATGGCACTATCCYGATCCAGTCTTTAAAAATAAATCCTTGTTCTTAGATACAGCAAAACAGATTATACATGCAATGTTTGCCCTATAGTGTTTTTGGAGTATTATTTTTACGTTCTAATCCAAATACTTTTGGGAATATTGTAAAGCAAGCATTSCTCTGGTTTAGGTGTTGTAGAGGGTGGACTGTTTGCAGCAGACAGTGCACATTAACAGCCATAGCAACACCAGCCTCAACTAACTCTAAATGTGTGTCTCAATAGAGATACTTGGGATGAAAGAACATGTTTCAATCTGAGTTAAAAGAGAATTTTGTATCTTGTGTATTAGTTTAATAAAAGAGACATTGAGACATTACAGTTTGACCTAAAGAAAGATACAGATGCCACTGATTAATCTCAATGTCCTGAAGTGATTGTTCCTGTTAACAAAGAAAATGATGTTACATTCTCTTGCAATATRTTCTGCCCTTTATAACCTTCAGAACAAAATATCTACCTACAGAAATCAGAAATTGTATGGTTTACTCATATCCTCTTAGTATTTCTATTTCTCAAAGGGAAGGCATAGGATACCTGAGAACATTGTCTGATAGCTTGGTTAATGGTCTGTGGGTTTAGGCTCTTCTTGGTTATCACCAAATTGCAAAAACCAATATCTAATCTTGACTGGAAGAACAACAAATCCTGAGTAGAAAGTGTGTTGTTTTCTGATATGAAACAATTTCAATCACCCTTGGAGACTAAAAAGTTAACATTTCCTTGTGCTGCTACAAATATTTCTCTATTTCCCCCAGGTGTACTAAGTCAGTGGATATTATCAAGTTTAATAACATTCACAAGTGACTTTGAACATTGGTAGGACTAATAAAGTTGGATTTTACTTTGTCATGGTATATTGCCTCTGAATTCACATATAAAGCCACAAAACAACATTTAGCTATTGAACTAGAGTAATGGTTAAACTATGCTGAGCCAATACTCAATGGATACAAACAATTGCAGTTACTAAGCAAAGTTGTACATGCAATTGCTTAATTCCACAGTAGCTACAAGTCATCATTCATTTTCTGTTATATTGATTTTTTCGAATTAGAAATTTGTAGATATGTTAACTTATAAATGAAACATTTCTCACTTTGACTCCTATTATTTTTTATCTTCTATCTCTTAAGTGGATGTCTGCAGATTCGGATATGAGAGATGATTTAGATTATGGTGACCATATTAACTACAGCTTTTCCCAAACGTGTTGTTCCTTCCAGCATTGGCATTTTTTGCATTAAAAGGATATGGTTTCATAAAATGTTATCTACTACTTGGTTAAATTTATCACTTTACAAAAGAGAACTGAAGAATCTGTGAATGCATTTTCTAACTTGGAGATATTTTTAACAAGGACATGTGAGTTTGTCTTTCAGAGACCCCATGTGGTGCAAACAGACTGTATGGGATCAATATTATTGCCGTGCCTATGATTATCTATCCTGGCACTCTTTCTAGTGATTCATTTTCCATACTTATTTAGTCTAAAGCTTCCCATGGGAGGAGACTGCTGGCTGCACTCATTCAAAGATAGTGGCTATCATGGTTATCATTTAAGAATTAATTGTTTGTGACAGACACCAATTAAATAAATAGGACTGCACAGTTCTTGCATGTTGAACTGGTTTTAACTCCTGGCAGKAAAAATGTAAGCTGACTTCTTCTCTTAGAAACTACACAGGATGGATGCAGTAAGTGCCCTTTAATGACAGATCAGAATTCATCATCTCTCCATATCTGACAGCTCATGCAAGCAGTGGCTGAAGACTTWTACAAGGTAGACAGTAATTCCATATTTTGTCCTCAGAGTTCCTTCAAAGAAACTGATTTAAAAGCCATGTGCTAATATTAATGTTAAACTATCCTCAAGGAGCACAGCTTGTCACTGCTCTTCCTTCTAAATATTTTACAGAGCATTCCTTCTCTTCATCTTAGGGAGATGTGAAAGGCAAATTTGTCAATAAATGCTAACCAGAGTAACAAGCTGTAGGATGCACTGTCAGACATTTAAGGAGTTTTATGAATRAGGTTTTACTAAACTACTCAGGACAGCACCATATTCACCAAAGTGCTGTGCTGAATGCTGCAGCACCTGACTCTTGCACTTACTCTGCCAGTGCTGTCTCGAGTAGTTCCTCAGCCTCAGTTGCAAAAAGCATGGTGCTGGCAAAGTCACCAATTTGCTGATACTTCCAAACCACTCTGCTCAATGAAGRAAGGCAGATTAAGACATGAGGAAAAACCAGCTCAATGTTCAAAAGCTTTTTTCAGCCATAGTGCCAATAAGTGGGAACGTTTTATAGGTAGAGTTGCTGGAGAATCATTCTTGGGGTGGAAAAAGCCAAACTGGACCTTCAATTTTCAGCTCCCTTTGCAAATACAGAGCTCTTCTGCTGCTGCATTTTTCAGCAGGGAGAGAGGAGTGTGTTCTTATACATGATTTTGATGGTGTTTTTTCTYGCTTTATCTCATCCTTCCAGTTTCTGGCAGGCAGTTGGGCAGCAATTTTCTGTTCAAGCTCATTTCTTTTGTAATTATCCTAAGTGTTACAAGACTCTACAGTCATTCATTTCATGAGATACRCTAATCATTAGAGATAAGTTTTGCTTCACGGGAACTAACCATAATATCAGAGAATACTACACTAATACCAAACATGTCTGTTTTGTTAGACCACYGTGTCTTGGGATGGAGATAAGCTGCTTTGTGTGCAGAATGGAGAGAAAGAAGGCCGTGGTTGGACCCAGTGGATTGAAGGAGATGAAATGCACCTGGTAAGATCATGTAAGAGGTTTTGAATGCCACCCTGTTAAAATGGTCAGATATAACACAGCRGGGGATGTGCTATGTTAATTTGGCTTCCTTTGACGTAATTATGTATTGGTGCAGCGTTTGATGTGTTTCTAAAGCAACAATTTCATTTGGAGCCATTATGTTTTTATGTCCCTTTCAAAGACTGACAATTTCAAAGCAGTGCTCTTTCTGTGTTCAGTGCCTGTCCAGACACACCAGGCTGAACTGTTCACACAAGGAAGACATTTAACAGAATGTCTGTCACATACTCAGTATGGGATCTGTGGAACTGAGCACCCAACAATAAGGGAAAAATACACCGTTGTTCTTCTAAAATAATTATAGGCCACACTACATTATAGCCTAGAGAACTAAAACAGCAATTAAGTTTTTGAAATGGATGGTTTTTCAGATAATCATTTTTATCTTTCTAAATTAATAGGACCTGAAAGAAGATGCCTATTCTTTTGTCCTATAACTCTTCATAGCATCCTCACTCTCTCATCAGTGTGGGTAAAAGGCAGTCTTCCTGCTGAGATAATAAACTCCAACCTCCAATTCTATTCACTGTGCAGTGCTATTAGCACTCTAAGTGGATATCCTCTAAATGTTCAAATCAGYAGCAGAGTTATGAAATCTTTGCAGAAGTACCCCAAACCCCTTATTACAGAACATAATTTGCAGGAAATACTGGAAATCCCAGAATGCAGTTTAGGATGGGAATGTGACAGATCTTACCACCTGGACTTGTACAGCACAGGTAGGGAGAAAGTCGCTGTGTAAGGGATGMCTTTATAGCTGAGGCCATGGGTTCACCTAAAGTAGGGGAGGAAGCAATAAAAAGGAGATGCCAGAATTTCCTGTGCATACACACTCCCTCCATGAAGCACATTTCATATTTCCACACTGCCTCCCAGCTGCATGGCAGGCAGTGCCATGACACCAAGCATCTGCCCTTCCAGATTCTCTGGCAGACAGGTCTCAGTCACCCATTACAGTGCCTGCTCTAGAAGTGCTGCTCAGTCATACACATCCATGCACTCATCTGCACATGTAAACAATAGCACCAGTTGCCCTTGGATTCCTCTGGATTGGCACTGATTTCTGTCCTTTSCCAGCTCCCAGGCTTTATCTCTTCCCATCTTCTGTCCCCAACACCAATTCATTTTGTCCAAATTCCTGCTATCTTTACTCTGATTTCTGTTCACAGAGCCACACAACCTGGCCACGGACCTCTTGCCCAGACTACTATCTATACTTGTCTGTGTCAGGAGATTGATTTTAGAAATCAGAAATTCAGATTCAATTGCTCAAATACATGTGTCTAGTGACAGTTTAGGTAGCCCAGGGTAATCTGGCTGCTCTGATGCTACTTTTCAGAAGGCTGGGAAGAATTTGTAATCATACCTTCTAACTCATGCATTCACTCATTGGTCCTTGGACAATTTATCACAATCTGTCTCCCATGTACACACAAGTCAGTACAAAATTAATTCACGCAAAGGAAGTAACCAGGTATTTTAGAGTCCACWCCTCAGTATTTCAATTTCCTCATTTCTTGTATTTCATGAACTGCAAAAGATGTCCCCTTTATTTGTCTGATCCTTGTTAATGCAACTGTCTCTATTAAAAATGCAGTAAAGAGTCCCATTTAGTATCTTATTTTGATCAGCTAAGATTACTAGGCCCTGTACTTTTGAGAGTGCTTTGATACAATGAACAGTTACCTCTAAAAAACTGATACTTCAATAGCTTTATGATCCTATTGAACTTTACACAATGAGCCAAATGTTAATTTATTCTTTTCACAGTTCTGCAGAGAGCAGGACCACATCCTTTAGTAGTTTATCGCTTCCTATTTTCTTCATTTCATTCTATGGTCTGTACTTTGTAGTTCTTTTTAGATTTTATTTTATGTGAGTGACTTATTTGGCCATTCCCCACTTCCTTTTGAGTTTTATTGCCCTYTTCTATTGTATTGATTGCTTCTGCTCCATAGTTTTTGTCACTGTCAGCAGATCTCTCAGCCCTTATTGCACACTCCTTCTTCCAGGTTACCTCTGCAGTAGTGAACAAAACAGGTCCTAACTAAAGTCACTGGATTAATCTGCTTGTTCCACCAATTCAGCATGAAGCACTTTGTAATATTGGGGTCTAGCAACAYATGTCAATAAGATTATTGACCTAGTGTAAGGTTTTTTTAAGTCATTTTATCAAAGTCMCCCATAAGAAATGTTAATAACTTCCTTAAACTATTCTGGTAGCTTGGTTAAAATCTCATCTTGAACTGGAAAGTGCATCCCTTTTGCTAGGTCATGCATAACCTTTGTCTTTAATCCCTTTAGAGCTTCCACAGTATTTTATCTCACACCTAAACCAGTTGCCACATGCACACATCCCATATGCACACATCTGTGTGCCTTTGTCAGGTCAGACTTAAGGAGTTTCAGTAGTGGAGATGGGTAAACGTCACGCAGCAGCAGCCTCACAAATYGGAGCCCAAGATGTAATCATTGCCTCTGCTTATGCCCAGCTCACAGTGATCCAGTAATTAGCAAGGTGAGTTTTGAAAAGCTCTTACGGAACACAAAGGAACAGCATCAGGCATCCAGTGTGGCCAGGCTCAGACAGAGCTCACTGCTGTGCTGTGCTGTGCTGTGTGATAGCTCTGGATCAAATCTTCTGCACAGTCACCTGTCCTTTCGTAGCCATGGTCTCCATGTTGCTAAAGCRGACCCTGATTGCTGATTCTCTAGGCTTGGTCTTCCAGTCATTAACACACAGATTCAGAATTCCATCCCCACCTTTTTACATGTCCAGAATAGAGAATGCCCATTTCAAAGACCTAAGTTGTTGTAYATATACACTGCAAATAGAGAATAATGCACTAGGAATATATTTGGGCCTYTAAGATCTGAGATCCCAAAATCCCCTTACTCCACCTTTTAGCAGAAAACAAACCCAAACCAGATGGTTTCTTTTAGGATGAAAAATAAGCTAAAATATGTACAAGCCTCCCAATCTAATTTCATAGAAAATGGTGGATTCAAATTAAGCTGGACATAGACATGAATCTATAATGGTTTTGTTCTAAGTAAAAGTTGTATTTTTTWATTATTTTCTCTTTGTAGGAAATAAGAGTGTGTGGAGTCACGTGTAAGCAGGTCTTTAAGAAGGTACAGTGAGCCTACTGCTGATACAGAACTGAAGAACAGTAGAATTTACAGACTTGCCACCAAATCTCCAAATGCTACTACTGAATATCATCAGTGACAAGAGCAAACACAGAAATGAAGATCGCATTACAACTGTGTAGTTAGAATAAAATWTTTTTAGGAAATAATTTTGAAAAAAGTCTGCAAATAAAACTATTTTTAGAAATGYCAATTAAAGATGCTAAACACTATAAACGTGTGCATACCATAATTCTTGACTACACCAAAAAAGGACTGCTGGGTGTAAACAGATGCCCGAGTTAAAGACCTTGTAAGCWGTTATTTTCACTCCCTACAGACATCACCTTTTCAGAGCCTTAGCAAGGGTTCTCCAGGTAGCATTGTTTTCAGATGTTGAACTGCAGTTTCAGRGTAGCAAATGGGAGCTGTAGGATGCAGCTTGCACTTAAATAATGAATTCACTGAGAATGTTACCGTTAGCTCCAGTGGAGTTGCACTGCTCTGGAAGTGTTCCATCAAAAAAAAAATTGGATTTCTCAAAATGRGTAAATTTATGGCTAAATACTCTGGAAAAACAGAACTTGCAGCAGCATGGCTGAGRGGCAATTCTTTTCTAAATACTTTAGCCAATATATGCCCATGCACTATTTTTTTCTTGTTCTGCAGAAACTAAGAGTCAGATCATTGCTAGAAAGTCTAATTGTACATACACCACACAGAAGATACCACACAGCATTGCTTTTACAGTATCATTTGCAGATTTTTTTATGCCCCATCATAGTCCTCATGTTCTCGTGCAGACTGAGTGGAGCAAAGCCTTGGCCTGGCAGTTTAAATCAGAACACCAATTTAAACATTATTGAGAGTAATAATTTGCAAACCATATTATCATATGTTCAGTACATCAACACACTGGTTACGCAACCACCACTTCACATCAAATTCAGAAAGAATACAGGGTGCCTGGTTGGATCAGAGCTTTAGAATGTAACAAAGAATTWCAAGTGTCTCTTGTAGCAGCTGTTATCAGCCATTTTTARGGACTCAGTGGGGAAATTGCTATGGCAGAGTCTTCTCTAAAGTGGGAAGAACCCTTTTCCTACTCTTGCAAGTCCTGTGCTTAGCCCTGCTTTTGCCTTTCTGGGAGACTCAGTGCTGATCCATTTTAGACATGGAAATCTATATGGCAGAGCARTCATCAGGATGTAAATGGGAACAAATGCTGCCATCCTGTACTAACCAGAGACTGTTTTAAAAYAAGCACTSTTATTAATCCTSTTTAGAAAAGCTGGGARYCTGATCTWACACAGAATCAWAGACTCATGGAATCATGGACTCASAGAATRGTGTGGGTTGGAAGGAACATGAAAKATCAGRTATTTCCAACCWCTCTGCCATGGGCAGGGACATGACATGAAGAAAAGGAGATTCACAAACAGTTGCAAAGTCTAAAATTAGCACAGCAGGGATGATAAACTTGCTGAACTTGATATTTCAATAGTACTATTCAATTCAATAATACTATCTATTGTGA
>NW_026623549.1:81374-107125 GCF_030028575.1 Malurus melanocephalus
GGTTGAGGATATCCCAGTGCCAAATTTCAGTGCATCAGTCATTTSTTTTTCTTGAAAGATTATTGGACACAAAAACTTTTTTCCTTCAAGTTTCTAATTATTGTTTTCATAATCATGGATACTCTCCAGGTATATTTCCACTCTTCAGCCCCAAGGAGAGCAAGAGAACAAACAACTGCAATGAAGTGATGGTTCACACCACTATACCCAGTTAAACTTGGCATGACTTTTTTTTAATGTTCAGCACTGAGTGAGACCTTTTTTGAAATATAGTTTGCCTTCAATGGAACTTGGCAGTTCATAACCCTTAATTCACCAGCTGTCTTCTAATTTTTGCCTGCAGCTCTCTCTAGTCTTGTGTAACATTCACAAACTCTTTTTGCAGAAGGTTGTAAGTGGATCAATTAACATCTAGCTAAGTAAATCCAATTGTTAAAAGCTATTATTATTGTAATCAAACAGACAGCTTTTCCCCTTTGGGTCATTTGGTACAAGGGCAAGTTTAGCACCATACTAATAACTAATGGCTTATCAAGCAGAAGCAATGTAACCTGCTGCTAATTATGGAGAAAAGGAAAGCTCACAAAGTACTTCCACAGCTCATGGATGTAAAAGACAGAAACTTCAGAAATATTTAACTTTGAATATATTCGCTTCAAATCATCTCAATTGCTTGTCATTATAATTGTAACCTCTTATCTCTACTGCAGCAACCCTTTCCCTTGGAAAAGGAAATTATGTTCATTCATCGCTTCCACTCTGATGCCTTCCAATTAATGTGTGTAAAATTAACCATGCTGTTTCCATGAATCTTTAACAACCTGTTATCGTAAAATGTAATTCCAACTTTTGCCATAAAATAGGTGCTTACTGAATGTATAACATTCAACAATTACATGACAAACATCTGCCTCCCTGACAACTTTCATAACTACTTAGTAATCAAGACATTCACAGTGAATTCATATCTAGATTTGCTTGCTACTCAGGAATCAAAATTTAGATTTGTTTTCTTGAACTTCAACAGAATTACAGTTATGGTTTGCCAGTACCAAGTCTGTATTTCTGCAGAACTGTATTACTTCCAGATAATGGACATTTTAGATTTTGTAAGGGAAGACCAGTGCCTACAGAAGCACTGTGAATGAAACAGCAAAAAGAGGCATTTCACCATTTCTAAAAGATCGATCCAGTCTTGATATTATGCTCAATCCAGAAAAGTCTAGGGGAGAAAAGCTGAAGAGTACATGCTGATGTGTTCCACAAGCCTGATTATTTTACCTCAGTTCCCACCATTTGGGCTTTTCTAGGTGGATATGAACTTCTGAAGATGATTTTGGGGTGACTCATAGTCACATTGTACAGTTTTGTGCCTATTCAGTGAGGGGAGGACAGAGAACGAACACATACCTGCTGTTTTTACATACAGAGAAGGAACACATACCTGCTGTTTTTGTGCATATGAAATTGCAGCTTTAGAGAAGAAGTAGAGATGACCCTATTTTAGCAAATACGGTGCAAAAGAGAAAAATTCAGAGCCTGAAAGTTCAGCATGGCTAAACTTACTGTGAAAAAAGAACCAGCAATGTGTAATACAGCTATGGGAAGCCTGCCAGTTATGCTAAAGGTGCAGTGAAATAAACAAACAAAAGGTTAATTCAGGTTGTGTGCTTAGAACACACAGTGATTAAGAAATAAGGCTTTCACTGAGCACAACATGAAAGAAATTTYGGTAGGATTCAAAAATCATCACCTCTCTGCAAATGCAAAAGATCAGAGACAGAATTATCATAGAGTCATAGAATGGTTTGGATTGAAAGGGACCTTAAAGTCCATCTCATTCCAACCTCCCTGCCATGGGCAGGGACACCTTCCACTATTGCTCAGCTTCCCAGCCAATTTCTTTATCCCTTCTAGTGTATAAACTTGACTGTTTTCCTTCCTAAAGGGTTCTGTTTAAAACATCAGATTATCACAGTGTTYTCATTTCAGTCCTCACAATGGAAATACATGAACTAAGAGCAACTCTTACAATCCAAGCCATATAAACCAGATTTGAAATAAGAGTTAGGGCTGTGGTTACATTTATGCAACACTCTAACCGTGAAGGATGGGAATGACTTGCTTGTTATGATCTACATAACAGTTTTATTGTCAAACAAATATGGATTGAATGGCAAATCCCTCATGACAAGAAGGTGCATCAGATTCCCARAGAGCCTCCCACGGGACTGAGCAGCAGAGCGTAGCAGTCTCCTGGCATGGCATGACTGATGTGTTCCCCTGGATCCATCCACTTCCATCAATGTCTATCATTTGGTTGGCTCTGCTGTATGAAASTTGACAGTAAAAAGCAAGAGTTCACCATTACAACATCAATAAAACTTCCTAGCATGTATCACATTGTGTTATATTCTTTTTTGGACAGCCTCATCTGTAATCACATAACAGATTCACAGCTATTTGTCCTTTCATCCTCTATCAGTAGCACATTTGTCTTGGATTACCTGTGTGGTACAGCAATTTCTATTTTAAGGGATTTTTTTTTAATCTCAAAGCAAATGTTTRTTTAAATAATTTGTTCCTGTCTAGCAAAACTGCTCACAAATTAGAGTCCCTTCAGCACCATGTATTTTATTACCAGGGCAAGCACTTTCTCTATATTAATAGCTAATARTAAGTATCCACACTGAACACCAGCAAAATGGCATTTCAGTTCTTCACTAAACCCTTCAATAGGACTGCCTGACAATTACATTTCTGCACCATGGAGGCAAAATAAAATCCTCTCTTTCAATGGCAACATTCTTATTAAAGGAAGGGAKGAAAGAAGGATAGGAAACAGTCTGTGCTTATTGACTCCACACTTATTTACATAACAAGAGACTATTTGTCTTGTGGTACACCACTATTCTAGTGCTGAGCAAATTAAAAGGTCAATATTGTGACAAGAGCATTCYGAATTGAAAATATTTTATTTAAATATTCAGCTATTTGTAAGTTCAAGATTGGAGCAGAAGCATGAGTGGTTATTTATGGGTCCATAAGCATTATAGAGCAGCTAACATTTTAAACTTGTTTATGCATCTGCAGAAAAACACATAACTGATGGGCAGTCCTTAAAAATAAATTTAGAGTCACTTTCAGAGCTTYCCTRTAAGTGTTTGACTGGYCTTTCTTTCAMSACYCCTTCCAGCTACACAAGGCAACAGYACCMAAGTGCAGAATTGAAACTCAAGAAATGGTGAAGACCTAATGCAAAATTGCACACTGAAATTTGAAGTTACACTTAAACTGAAAAGTTCCTCTCCATCCTGATGTTCTCACCAAACTTCTCTCTAGTGTGAGTCAGCGGATTTACTACAAACAGGAAGTGTTTGTAATGCAGTACAGGCACCATCATAACTTGGTGGGGCTTTGAACCCATATGGTGGGGCTTTGAACCACAGCGTATGACGAGAGCTCACCGAAATTTAACATTCCATCAAATGCAACAAGMCTCCCAGTAGTTCCTTGCTCCCCTTCTCTAATTTAAAATCAGCATGATTCAAGATATATTTTCTTACCAAGACACTGATGCTTATCATCCATAACCATTACCATTTCCAGCACTTCTCTCCAGCTRGGCATGCTAAGGGCATGCAGAAGAAGTTAACACAATTCCATAGAATTTCTGTGAAATGACTGTGTGATCTTTCACTCATTCTGTCAAGAAACATGTTGCCATTCTTGATGCTGACATTTCCAAGGTTATTTTTACAGAGGAAAATGAGAGAAAAGTGCCATTTTATATATGTTACAGCAACACAAAAAGAACTTACTCAAACACAGTACCAAGCAGCTCCTTCAAACACTCAGCTTTAGGTACAACAACATAGTTCACTGTTACGCAATCTCTCCATTCTAACACCAATGCCAATGTTCATCAGAGACACTTAATTAATTACTCAGGATAAGCCTTAATGGCAACATATGGTCTAAAGTAGCACTAGCTGGAAAGCCAGTCATCATTACTCCTTTATTCCAACACAGGTGTTCCATTATTTCAGCTACAAACACAGATACTCCCTTAGTTCTTCAGTTCTTAGGCGCTGGTAATAAATTCTAACTCTGAAAGGATTACTTGAGAGTTTTAAACCTAATATACCCAAAAAAAAAAAAAAAAAAAACCAACAACCCAGCCAAAAGCACAGAACAGACTTTCACAGACTTTCACTCTGCAGCAGTAACACATCACCCCAACATTGCCTGAGATCAGCTTCAACCAGTCTGAGACACGGGGGCTGACTCAGGAGCCAGACAAACAAGAATTGCACACGAGATTTCACACTCTCCTAAATGATGCAGAAACAGATGATTCACTCCCTATCCAGCCAAACAGAAAGAAGTAGAACATCAGAGCTCCCTAGCAAAATAATCTGTGAACYGTCTGGTCCCACCTCCTTAAGGATTAAAAGGTCCCAAATTTCTATTAGAAACTTCCCTTGTTATCTTTTGTGCAATTGAATACAAGGAAAATGACTCCCAAACACAGATGCAAAATTATTTTAGATAAAGGGTTTTTTCAAAACCCATTTTTTTTGTACAACCCTTATCAAATGTATTTTTCGCACACAGCAAGTCTACCTTGTAGACATTTGAATTACCACATTACACAAAATTCCATTTCTGGTTCCACCTCTCAGCATGGCACCATCTATTTTTGACTGTCTTTCCAAATGTATTTTGGTAACCAAAGAAACAAGTAGGTACTTAAACTGCTGAAGGTCACTCAAAAACTTTACCAGGTGCTTTAACTTTGAGTTAAAATTAACAGTTAACAAGTATCTAATTTGCTTGAACATCATGTGGATTTTTTTAGGACAGTCTTTTTCCCTCTTCTGCCACAAAAAATGCTTTGAAAGCTGGCTCAATGTCACACAGTACTTCCCGCTGCAGCTTGTGTAATTTCAGGGACATCTAGCTGCCTTCTCAGTCACATATTMTCCTGAAGTGATTGGTTTTCAGTACCCATTAAACACTAAAAATTTGAAAAGGAAATGCCCAAATCTTATTGAAGGTAAATCTAGAGCATATCCCCAGATAAATAATATTGTTCTTCTTTTAATATTATTCTTCTTTCCCCCTGCACAATGAAAAAGGAAAAAAGCCCAACAGCAAAAATCATAATAGAAAAATAAGTACAGCTTTCAATTACAGAGCTCACCAAAGGTCCATTACGGTTCCTCTCCAAAGCATAAAATCTCAAGAGACTGGGTCATGTGCCTAAATACAGGAGACACAGAATGGCACAGGATGGCACACTGCTTGTCAGGCCTGGTAAATCCTTCTCCAAAAAAAGTTTTTATGAGTCAAGAGAAAAAATAAATGCAATARGTATGCACAGAAAAGGGCACTTTTCATAAGAGATATTTCTTTGTGAAGTAAAGCTCTTCCTGGACCCGCTACAACTTTTTTTTGAGTGTGTTTTGTTTTGTTGTGCAACACATGCATTCCACCAGACAAAAAAATTGTTGATGAAACAGCTTGGGCAGAACAAGAAGATTTTCCTTTTTTCATACTATTTTTCTTTATTGTGAAAGTACTCCTTATTTAGAAAATTCAGTTTTGTAAAGCTGTACCACAGGCAATTTTGGTGCTTACTTGCTTAAAATTTGATCTTTTCACAATGAAAGTATTTGCAGGAATACCACCTTTTAAATACTTTTTTAAAATCTGTTGAAAAGAAAGCAAAACTGCCTTTGATTTTACCAAGTATTTCAAAAGTTGGTTTAAGATTAGTTAAATTTCCACGTTTAGGATTAGTTAATTAATTAATTTCCATGTTAAGATTAATGCAAGTACATTTCCTTGTTGTATTTAGATACCTAAATTCAGTCTAGTGTCTGCATTGCAAATGCTCTTGAATGGGATTCTGCAGGGTATTGAGATCTCTACCCTGATAAGGGAGCTATTAAAACCCAAAGCKATCACTGACAGAAAGTAAAAAGTTATGTCAATGTGGTGAGCAGATAAAAGGCAGATTAGTCAGCAGCTGCTGGTCAGACACTAATGAAAATGTATTACTGGGGGAAGAGGAACAGTCTTGGCCTGCTTTTAATAAATGTAAACTTTCAAAGCATCCAATTAGAGCCTTGGCCTAACGAGTGTGTGTGTAATAGCCACTATGGAAACGGTGGTTATTATGATATCATTCTCATCATAATGATACAATRTCTTCTTTGAAACTTCAGGTGCATCTGAGTCATGCAGTAGCAGAGCCTTTAGCTGCAAGGGAAAGAGATGTTGAACAGAGATAGCAAATCAGCCTTGGAAGGCCAGGAGCATATTCCAAGGAATGGCAAGCACAAGGGCATTGCACAACTGCCTGTTAACAGGGCTCCCAGCCCTCCCAACCACATTGTACTTTGTCACTGTCACCGTTACAGCATGGTGCTATTTGAATGCTTAGGACTGCTGGCTGAAGATGGAGSAGTAATAGTTACAAGGAGGAAAAGGAATCATTTTCTCCCTCATGCTGAATATTGTTCTAACAGTCTTTTTTTTGACCTTAAAATGCCCAGTGGTTTCAATCCGTTGATAGCAGAGCTAATTCATACAGCAATCCTTTCCCCAAAAGGTTCATCTTTCAGCTGGCAAGCAATGGAGCACAAYACCCTGATAACCAAGACACTTCTTTTCCCTGACAGGGTTGTCTTTTACTGGCAACAAAGGCAATGATAAACATCATTCTAACAGATATATAGCTCMCTGCAACAACTTTGGTTTATACTTGGCAAGTAAGAAAAAACTGCCAGGTATCTATATTTTTGCAAGTAACACATTTCATTTCAGCACAGGACTTTGTTTTCCCACTGTCCTGATGGGAGACTTCTCATAAGGAGCCTAATGGTGCTGAAGAAATATTTCCCAGCTCAAACTCTTTTTTCGTGGTTGTTATCRCAGAAATCAAAGCTGACACTTCACTTGTGCTGCTTTCACACACCTGGCAGTTTGTGTCTATGTTCATAAAAAGGAGAYACCTGTATCCATATTGKRTTTTGCTCTGATCAAATCTCAGATMATCTRGAAATTTCCAYAARATCATGATRAAGCCAAAAATCTACAGTAACTATAACTTCAAATACAGTCTAAAAGRGGTGAGTGGGAAAAAGCTCTAGATAGCAGAGTGAATACTTTAATGTAGCTCTAAGTAGCAAATAGTTTAGTAAGACAGAGGTAAACACGGCTGTTCTGCCTTATCCATTCAGCTTCCTCAAATTTCTTTCAGAAATATTTTAGGCAAGCTGTTTTCCTTCCTTCCTTCCTTCCTTCCTTCCTTCCTTCCTTCCTTCCTTCCTTCCTTCCTTCCTTCCTTCCTTCCTTCCTTCCTTCCTTCCTTCCTTCNCCTTCCTTCCTTCCTTCCTTCCTTCCTTCCTTCCTTCCTTCCTTCCTTCCTTCCTTCCTTCCTTCCTTCCTTCCTTCCCTCCTTTCCCTTATTAACCCAGCTGATCTGTAAAATACTCACTTGTATAGTTCTCCAGTTTCTAGGATGTTTTAATGTAAATTTAGAAAAGTAACTTTCAAATGCTGTGTTGAAAATAACTCTCCCTATCAATTGATTAATTTTATTTTCACATTTAAACTAGAGAAACATATCATCATGAACATGACTCTGAATTTCTGGGGAATCCTTTCTTAATCTGAGATTATATTTAGGCCTCAGGTTTTCAATTTTCAATTATTTTGCTAGTTAATCTTACTCTTCCAGTGAAACACAGCCTGCCATTCTGTTATATTATATATGTAGATATAGGTATATCTCCATCTAAATCCATAAATCTTCATCCAAAATACACAATTTAAGAAACTTTATTTTCTTTTATCTTCTTCTATATTAAATGTACTTGGTACTTTTTACTGAAAAGTGAAATTACCATATTTATCAATTCCTTATTTCAATCCAGTCTTCCAGTGGAGTGGCAATGTCAATAAATCAGATATAAATGCTCCTTCCCCCTGCTTTGCATGCATGTGCATCCAGTAACTGAAACCACATGGCATCACTGCTATTAAGAACCTATCCTGTCATAAGTCTGGGAGAAATCTTAACTTCAGCAATGTGTCCTGAATTATATTGCTTGGCCCATCCCCAATGATTCTTAAATTGATTGATTACACACACGCCTCAAGAGCCAGCTTGCAGTGTCAAGTGTGTTGCATTTTAATAACACTGAGTATACCAACTCATTTAACTACACCAGACAATATTCGGATTTTTCAACTTAGATTTTTTTAAAGATTACTATAAATTTCCATCCTAAGTGCYATCTGTATGAAATAATTGTCAGCTTAGAGCCAGAAATTCACCAAAAGGACAGACAGACATCTAAATGTCACTGTTACTACAACAAATTACTTTCTAATAAATTCCAGGCTGCCTTGGAGAGTTAGACATTGGTTCATTCCTCAAACAGGATGTGGTAGAATGAAGCCAGAGCCTATCCCACAGAAGGGATGCTCTTGTGGAGCAGRAGATGCAGACAGAAAAGAATGAACCATACAGTGCTGTGAGAGGAGTGAATTTATGAGGTTTACTACACAGAGCATCCCTTAATCCACAGCAAAWAATGATTGTGCCTATGCTCTAAGAGAGATGCAACAGCACAGAATGATCATATTCACTTACCCTGAAGATTTTGCTGCTGGCTTTCTCAGCTGGTATCTTTTTCTAGTTGAAGCAGTAAAAGTGATTTATGGCAAAAAGAAAGCATTCAGGAAATAGATACACTCACCTATCTAGGAATTTTCCAAGGAGTAGGGTAAAAGTTCTGGAACTGCTCTGCACTGATAGCAGCACAATGAAAGAGAACAGGCTGAATATTATTGTGCAWTTTCTTTAGTATATATGGACCAAATTTACAGTCCTTGCAATCCACATCTAAGTTCTTAAAGTTATCACAAGAATGGTTCTAACCTTTTTCTGAATGGCKACAGTGAATCCAAAATTGTGCACTAGTTGCAACAGCTGATACAACTTTTTCTCTTCACATGGATTCTAGCATTTGAAGCAAAATCTTTCCATCATTGAATTCTATCACTTATKAGTTATGTGAAAACTTGAGGTCTAGGATATTGGAAAGTATCTTTATAAAGTGTTCTCCAGATGAGGTAAAAGGACTATTTCTGTTTGACAAAATTGATTCTTGGGAATGTTCTTCTAATGGATGAGACTCTGCGTTAAAATGGCATTTCAGCTTTTATGGTCAGGTATGAACAAGCCAAAGGAGATACATATTTTCTTCACTAAATTGTGCTTGTCATGGAAGTAATCCAAGAAAAAACCTCAGACTTCTTTCTATAGATTCTTTTAACTCAAAACCCATCTATCAGTATTCCAGTTCAATGTCTAAGTAATGCAACCTTTATCTGATGAAGATAAGAAGTGGCACTTGCAATTACAAAACTTTGCTACAGAATAAATACAATTAAGTTATAGATTACAGTTACAGATATTAATGCATAACTCATGCAGGGAATTCAGGTCCTGAAAAAGTCTTCAAAGGGAAAATTGAAGCCCTAATGGCAATGACAAAGCACTTAAACTGGGTTCAGATTTTGCATCCACATTAAAGTTAGTCCAGAAGGAAGCAGGCTTTAGTGGATAACATAAATGGTTATGGTCATTGAATTGCTTTGCATTGTGGCTACTTTCATGACCTTGGCCAAACCACGATGCTCCCAAAGTTTTTCTGCTTTCATAAAGGCTGATGATTTTTATCTGCTTCCTCGAAGCCTGGATAAAGAGCTTTGAACAAGTGCCCTGGAGAATTAATGAACTAATAAATTCAGTGCTCCCCATTTATTCTGAAAATCAAGGTYAGCTTTATCCATTGGCTAATATTTCTCTACAGTATAATTTTTCATAATGTAAACCACTTTAATAACAGTGAGTTCCCAAGACAATAGGATCCACCAGATTATATTTTTCATGTTATCAAACTCAGTATTGTGACCACTAGCAACATTATGAAGTCTCTAAGAGCTAAGCTAATGTCCTTAAGAAGTCTCTGAAAGCTAAGCTAAAGCTAAGAGAAGAGGGGGGGGTTTCATTAATAATATGTGTATCATCTACATCCAACTCCATCAGTAAGATCAGATAGAGTAAGAGAAATGGAAATGACTGAAGACAGTCACTGAYTGAAAAAAAAAGGATGAAAACTCAATAGAAATTGAGCAAATAGAAATAGAAATAAGCAATATATTTTATTTCTAATGGTGATTAAGACCTTATTTTTGGGCATCTTTGCTTAAGTTGAAGGTAAACACAAAATGTGCTGAACTGGCTGAACTGTGAGAGCTCTGTGTGCCCTGTGTACACCCTCACCCTCCCGCAGCATCTGCACCCCATCCCCACTGCTTTGTCAACAAGATGTCAGACAAGTTCCTCTTCGGAGAAGTGAATGAAGGAATTTCCCCTTCTTTTAGGGGTCAACAAAAAGTTTGTTTCTGCAGATTTCTGTTCTGGCATGATCAGCTAAGGTTTGATATCAAATAATGAGTGTTCAGCCAACAACTCCATGTGCAACTGGTCAGAATTCCTTCCATTCCTTCTCTGGAGGGCTCAGGCCTGAACAAACCAATGAGCCTGAGAGTCAGAAGCCAAACTTCCAACTCCAAGGCACTGGGGTGGGCTTGCTTACACTGAGCTGTCCCTGACCTAGTGAGAAATAGTGRGATGAGCAAGGGATATCCAGGGTASGGTAATGCCAGTTGATATTACAGGGGGSCATCCCCCAAATGGGCCATCAAATCCTATTTGCTGAGCTCATTTTGCAAATAACACCCACTGATTCTTCCTCTTGTGCTGTACACAACTCTCTGGGCAGCAGCTGAACCCCCAAGGCCTGCTGGCCATCACAACTGCCAAGGAACCGATTGCCTCCTTCCAGAGTACTTTTARTTTTCAGAATGTGACTCCTGGTGTTTGTGCAGAACAGAGCCTCCAGCCTGGTGAGATAGCACCTCTGACAGCTTTTGCAGTAGCAGCCATCACTGAATACATTTCAAGYGATTAATTTTCAAAAAAATAAAAATAAACCTAGTGAGTGCACATGTGCTAACAAGTTAAAAATAATAATAGGTGTCTGTGACCATGCTGCTTCTGTCTGAATCCTTCAGGGGAATTCAGTTGCTAAGAACAACTTACGCAGTTTGCCATATTTTTATGTGTTAAACAACAACCAAATAACTATAGGCAAAAGTCTCAGCTGTCAAGCAWGAGGAACGTAGGGGCTGCTCGGGGGAGTACAAGGCATTTTTCTCCTGTGTTATATATGCATATTGGATAATTTAAAAGGAAAATTAAATGAGGCAAGGACAGAGTGGGAAGCATGTTACTGTCTCTTCAAAATACCATACTCAAAAGTTTACAGGGAAAATTCCTTTTGACTGGTCCTGTGCTTTATATAGAACTCTAACAGTGCTTTACAGAAGAACCTTTCCAAGGGGAATGCACTTCCAGCCCTTTCAGATAGCAGGAAAGGCTGAACTTTGTTCACCTACCCAGATAAAATTTCTCTTGTGGGCAGGTCTCAGACACAATGAGAGGAGCTGGAGGCAAGTGTTGGATGTGGCATCCATGACTTCTGACTCATTCCACACAAACAGCATTCAGCCCTCACTTTTCAGTCTGTCAGTCCAGGTGTTTTCCATGAGATCTTTTCAAACTGTCACTAATCAATACTGACTCACAGGAAAGAGCAAGCAATGCCATCTTTGTTTCTTCACACACAAATAAAGATTAAAAAATTTACTTAGGCTTTTAGCAGAAGTAAGTTGATTTTTCATGACTTTGCTTTATTTCCAAGGTCTCAATATTTAGCCATAAATCTTAGCCCTGTGTTGAAACCTGACACAAAAGATATGAGCCCAAAGTTTGATTTTTTGCATACATTTTGGAAAAAGCAGAGAAGACACCTTCCTTCCCCCATTCCCAGTATTCAATACATGGCACATATGGCATCCCTAGTGTTCTTGCAAGAAAAAAACGCTGGGAACAAAACAGTCATGACAATTAGGAGAGGGCACCTTATCTTCCGTTCTCCAAATGTAGACTTTTCCCATTGGAAGGAAAACCTGGTTTGCCATTTTGAAAGTTTSTCTGTGTATGCAGTATATAAACAATAAATACAGAGCACAAAGAACAATTTCTAAGATTTCAAGTGGACAATGAATCAAAATTTTAAAATTGTGATGGGAGACAGATCAGTATAACTAGCAAGGCACAGACCCAAGATTTAGAATTCTCCACCCAGGGCTTTTAAACAGTCGTGTGAACAGTATCTGTACTATATCCTGACACCCTTATGATTTGGCAGGCATTTGACTGCGATAGAGGTTTTACTGTCTGTCAAGATATTGATTCGTWAACTGAAAATTCCCTTTGTGGACCTTAACACAGCATTCTTTAAAAGCTCATGAAGCATCACAGAACTCTGTCAAGTCAATATTTCATGTTTTATTAATTACCTACTTAGCCAGTTCTCTGATTGGTTAAATTTAGTGCCTGTAAACCTCCTAACTTACCTGAAAAGGCTCAAAATGGTAATTTAGTCTGATGGGTAAATACTTGCTTAGAAAATACATATATTGGGGAAAAAATGTAAAAAAGTAATAAGGGATGAGCATAACCAAAACATTGTGGGGGAAAGCTGTACAATTATATGTATATSCTGTTAATTAATTATGATGTTTTATGCAAAGGATGTATTCATACCATAATTAATTTTCTCTGAATGTGCCTAGCTCTGCATATCTACAGCAATAGAACCATCTGTTACTTTATTAGTTGTTGATGGACATTAATTGTTAATGGTCATAGAATGCAGCTTCAGTGTCTTCCCCCTTTTACCAAAATGACTGTTACATAAGAAGCAAAACACATCAGAACTGAAGTCAGTGAGCACATCAAATGTCTCACCCTGAGCTTCTAGCATATGCACTGATTCAAGGAGGTGATTGTAGACATTCAGCCGGATGTATTCTTATTTTTACAGAGCCTTTTAGTAAATATATAAAATGTATAAGTAGTACTAATCTATTATTAATGCTGATGAAACATGGGGGCTAAGAAATAAAGTACACAAACATAAGCGAAAACAAACTTATTGCATAAGTATGACATAATATCACTACAGAATAAAAGATTTTTAATTTTAATTTTCAATGTGATATCATTCATTGTGTTTCATYTAAAATTTCTTAAAATGGAAACAAATCTATAAGCAAATCTGTTCAGCCCAATAAACTGGGCTTGAAATGAGACATATGTTTTAGAAGGCCATTCTCTTCCTATATAAAGATGTCAGTGATACCAATTTCCCTGGGCAAACTGCTCTACAGACAAACTGCACTCTCCAGCCAAGAATGCAGGTAATTTCCTGTGGGCATTCACACAGGAAGTCACCTCCTCCAGCTTYCAATCACTGCAGTTCCCTGAGCCTTTGCCTGATGCCTGATTGAAAACCTTCTTTATGTCTCCTATTAAGTACAGATCAAGATCCTTCTTTTCCTTATCTTAAAATAGCTCCTTAAGTTGATTCATTTCAAGAACTCAGCTCCCAGAAACTCTCAACTTTCTTTAGGTTTGTTTTGAAGTTTTTTAATCCCTTTATAAGTTTTTGGCATTTGTAGAATTTTGCATTAAATTTTAACAAAGTGAAGGCTAGCAGAGAAATCTTAAGCTCCGTTAATTCTTCCATTTATTGATTTCTGAATTGGCATTCAAGACCTTAATATTTTTCTAGYCATTTTTTAATAATATTCCCACTTCAAAAAAAAATAACAAAAAGAGAGAAAGGCAAGAAAGTCAAGGARTTTTTAACTTTTGGTCATTTCAATTATTGTCTCTGTAGAGCCATCTGTAAGTTATCTTGACTAATTAAARCCACATGATGTAAAACCTTAAATTAATTTGCTTAAAGTACTTACTTTAAACACCAATAAAGTTTGACTGCACATTCAAATTCTTCATTCTGATACATTCTGAATATGCTTATTTGCACWACTGAAATCTGTGGGTTTTTCCACAACAATGTGTAAAACATCTTTCCAGTACAAACTGCTATGTTTCAGAGTAATTAAAAATTAATTTTTAAGGCAGGATTGATACTAATTATGATTGATTTTGTTTTACTTTSCATTTGCTAAACTTGCTGTTAAACTAAAACAAAAATAGCATGATTGGTATAAATACAGCTTTTGGTATATAGCAGATATATTGAAGATAAAAGAAAAACAAAAATATTATTAACAGGAATATTCCCTTTTCTGTCCTGTCTTACATTTGTTYCACATTCAAGAATTCCATAAGTTTTAAACAAGAGTTGTGGGTGTGTCAGCTCTGTGAGACTGCCACTTCATAAGGAAAAGTGACACGTAGAAAGGGAGCTAAAARGGGAATTCACCTTGGAAACTTTAACTGTGTTGTACAATTTGCCACTGTGTTCAATATGTTTCAAAGGTATCCCATAATAGCCAGCAGTTCTTTACAAAGGTCACTGTAAAATCATATCCTGTATTACTACATATTTCTGAAAGTGTTCCTTGTCTGCCAGCTGTTCAACTGAACTTTGTCACTGAAAGCAAAGTTTCTCGAGTTATCACTYTGCCCCTTAAACTATATTATCTACAAAATCATAAACCTTATAAAAAAAAAGATATAAAAGGTTTATAAAACATTCTCTTGGCAGATCCTGTTGCCATTCTCACCTCTCGAGCTGAAGTTGGTTTTAAGCTCTCGCCACCATGCCTGCTGATTACAATGGGACGTGGGAAATGGAAAGCAATGAAAACTTTGAAGGCTACATGGTTGCTTTAGGTAAATGAAAAAATATTAAAACTATATAAAGAGAAAATKTTTCAGTTGTAAGTAAAATCTTTCTAAAAATTAATGAGATTTTTTTCTATAATGTACATTGTGGCATAAGGGTTTCTACCAATCACATGAAAAATCAGGTAATTTAATGTACTTAAAATTGCAATGATCTAAATAGATAAGCAAATGAACATTTGTACCAAAGATATTATTCTTTATTTGAATAAATGAAAAAACAGATATAGGTGGGCGGCAAAAACCCCAAATCAATTGCCTTTCAGATACAGAAGCTCTTTTTTACTCTTGGTATATACTTACTGTAACCGWGAAGCCACAGTGCAATTAAAGAGGAAGAGGATATTCTATATCACCAAAATAACAATAATGCCAGTATTTAATTAGTGCTTTGAACTAATTATGTTCTGTAGATGGAAAATTTGATGTTTTAGCTGATTTTCTACTAGTTTTACCAAAGAACCTTAACCCTAATTGATTTATCTATTTGGATTAAAAGAGAAGGAATATAAATAAATACATAAAAACAAACTGTCATCATTATTCATCAGCAATTGAAAATAGTTTCAATTKTCTCAAAGCTTCAACTCTTTTTAGAGAGACAGGCAAGTTTCATTATTCATAGGTTTTAGCTTTTGCATTTATGGRAAAAAACCCAATAACTTTAGGGACCTCTGTAAATAATACGCATATACACGTGTGAGGGATAAAAAGGATTTTAAAAATGAGAAGGATTAGGACAATGTCTTGAATTTCAGGAGAAAGATACACRTTAATTGTTTTTTGTCATATGTGCATATATAAAGTCTAAGTTAAATATACACCATAAGTTATAGTAATTCAAAACTACCAATGAATAATCAAAAAACCCCAAGACCAAAACCAATGTAAAGATCAATATGCTAGTGGTGATTCGCAGAAAAGAAATTGAAGGGAAAGGGTGAAAAGATATTCTTCTACTCYGTTTCTCACAATTTTACATTATGTTGATATTTTAAGTATTAATGTACTCAGATTCAAAGCACGCTGAGGTTTTGAGGGGGTTTTTAAATTCATCTGTCCTTTTAATTAATGCATACACATTTCTATACTTTAATTAAAAAGTAGTTTTGCCCTTTAAGTCACAGACTTTGATTTTATCATAAACATGTTACAAAGTATTTAAATCTACCRTAATAGAACTACATATCATTTTTATTGCTCATATTGTTCAAAATGCAGTTATGAAAACCATGCTTTAATAAAACCGCCCTGATTTTTCTCCAGGAGCTACAAGACTAATATATTAGTCAGAAATAGCATTTCTTTAGAGGTCTAGACATTTTTTCCCTCAGAGAGAACTAAATTTTATGTTGTCTGGCTATAAATCAGACCCTGAGATACCTTTAATCCACCACAGCAGATAAAATATACCCAAGAAGTCTTGAATATAAATACTGAACAAGACCATTATTCCCCATGTTAAAAAGTCACATTTTTTTCAAGCCTATCCTCTTACTCAATTCGATTAGTACTTCACAAGTGGGATAATGAATCTACCAAAAGAAAAAGGGCTCCATTAGCAAGTGGCATTGCTGAGCTGACAGTGATTAACACACACGTGAAACCACTAAAGGATGGCCAGCAAAGCAAAYGCATTTTTCAATCTCTTGCAGAAGCATGGGAGATTGTTTCATTTGCATACAGCACCATAATAAGATTCYCTGCCAGCTGGTCAGAAATATTTATTGCAGATGATAATGCTGTTGGCATTAGGGGGACTGGCTGGGGCAAACTGGGATCATGGTAATATATATTCTCCCTTTGGTAACCTGCAATGCATTCAGTCACAAGCAGTTGTTTACATCATAATGTTAGCATGAACAAATGAGGATGTTAAGGAGATCAGTACTGCAGAAAACGTTGACAGAATATTAAACAGGAACTGTCAAATGCTCTGCATCGATACTTTTTTGACTTTTGGCTTTGAATTTGTCTCCTTTCAAACTGCAATTTTTTGCGTGTCTGCTATCTAACAGTAATGGATTTCAGATTTTTTATTTGATGGTTTCTTTTTCTTTAATATAATTTTCATTCTTTTAAGTTAATTAATTAACCTCTTGTGTACTCTTGTAGGTTCATCATAAAAGTAACATGCCCAAATTCCTATGATTACATCCTCATTCTCCCTTGATTGTCTACCCATTGTAACATGCTACATTTCTGATCAGGATTATTATTCTGAGATCMTTCTTTAGGAGTGGCCTAAAGCGTCAGTAGCCCTGCAGGACACAGATCAGCAGCCTCATGTGCCAAAGGCTCCATGAGTTACATTGCATGGTTAGGAAAGGGAATGGCTCCCAGGCTTTAAATGAGAGTAGCACTCTGCATCCCACAGCTTCATGTGTGAGTGAGGCCAAAAAGGCACTGTCAGTCTTAACAGACCCTGTTGTTTCACATTCTCTAAAACCCTGRAAGTTCAGGTCCATTAACATACCTGCATCTATTCACTACTGGTTATATGTTGTATGCTCACAACCTTCCCACAGATATCCTGTTAGTAAATAAATTTATTATTAGTGGAGGATCCTCAGGTTGAAAGTGTATGTGGAAAAACAAGATTATTTTTATTTGAATTTTTTTTTCTGAAAAATGTTGCAGGTAAAAGCACCATTTGTGGAACTATGTTTTATTTTTTTTTTCACATGTGTAGATGCAAAAACTGTGGCGTTTTAGTTTTGTTAGTACTGGAATTTTCACTGTCTTTTCTGGTTTTTTACAGGTATTGATTTTGCAACTCGTAAGATTGCAAAACACTTGAAACAAACAAAGGAGATTGTTCAAAATGGAGATAACTTTAAAACAAAAACACTCAGTACTTTCAGAAACTATGATCTGGATTACACTGTGGGAGTGGAGTTTGAAGAACACACCAAAGGACTGGACAACCGAGTGGTAAAGGTAAAAATCTGGWACCTGATATCTGTTTATACTACAGTCAGCACCAGAAGCCAGCAGTTCCAAAAATCAGCTCAATGCTTTAAGTGAAACCCCAATATTTTACAGACATCAGGGGATTCTTAAAAAGGAGAAATAATTTGCTTCCTCAGACAGTCTTCTTTCCTGCTACAAGCATTTATTAGAAATGCAAATCAGGATGGCTACTGAGATACGTGAGGACAATCATTAATTATGTTTTTCTAGTAGGGGATTTTCCCAGCTTTTCCATGATACACCTTTATGTATCTAGACAGTAACAAATCTGGTTTTTTACCTATGTATCCTCCTTAATGAAACTGTAGATTAATCCCTGTGAATTTAGGACAAATTTTCATTTCAGGATGGCTGGGTTTACACTGACCAGTCTCAGCTGGGCAGTTTAACAGTTGGACATCGTTGAAAATAAACCTCACTTAGCTTTTAATGTTAAAGCAGCTTTGGAAGGGGCAAGAAAGAAATGTGAGCCAAAGCTAGCAGTGGTTTGGGTGACAGGGATTCTGACAGAGGCAGAGGAGCAAGGAAGACCAGCAGTGGATGCTTTACTACTTTTGGGATTATAGAGTAACCTGAGCTCAGAATCCCCCCAGGAATCTGAGGGCATTTGTTGAGACCCCTTCCAGGGAGATGTGTGGACAAGYAAGGTTTGGATCAAGGGTCATGTTATATCCCTACTCCCAAGGCAGAGATTCAGTATTTCAGTTCCTGTGGGGCATTCAAACAAGACCTTCACAGAGGTCAGGGAGGAAAAGAATACTCATAAGCATTAATTCACTTCCTGAATGCAGCTTCATGTTTCTGTATCAATACTGCTTCTGTTTTACTTTCTTCTCACCCCTGAAATGCTTAAGCAACACTTTCAAATATAGAAAGTCTAGTAGATCTTAAATTTCCATTGACTGTCCCCTTCAGAGTCCTGCATCACCTTCCTGCCTTTRTCATCATTCACTGAATCTACGTGTTCTCGACTCTGCCAATTACCACAGGTGTATTCTGCCACTCAGCTCTCAGTTGCCAAACTCTGAAAAGCTGAGATCAAAACTTGCTGTGAACAAGACCTGTTTTGTTTTGGCAATTGCCACAGGAAAYTGGCAGTGTAAAGGACATGTTTACATTTGAACTCACATCATCCTTCACTGAAGTGGCRCAAATTTAACAGAAGACATTGTTTGTTCACCATGGATCACTTCTAATTCTCAAACTAACTGCACAGTGTAATGCCTATGATTTCTTCCAAATTATCTCTCATTCACAGCACTGCAAGCCATCAGAGTAAGACGCAATTTTTTTCACTGTTCCTAGCTCTAAATTTTCTTTCTGTCACCTTCTCCAGGGAGCACTGGGTGGAACAAATTCGTGTGACAAAGTATATGCTTTAAAACACTGCTCGCACATCTCTTCAGATCAGTTGAAGGCATTACTAAGGATCAAAGGACTCATTAGTTTCATCACTCCTTAAGTCCATTAATTAGTGCTCCTCCAATGCTCATCACCACTACCAAAGCCATTGCCTTTGTCTGCACARTCTCTTCACTTRCAGACTTTTCACTATCARAAGGAAGAGAGAGAGGAAGGAACAAAGGAAACACTTTGTGCATTTATAMCCTGACCTGATTTAATTACTTTTGCCTAATACTCGTTTCTAAACAGATCTTATTATTTGTTTCTAGTGAGGGGAGRAGGAAAAAGGAAGCATGTCATGCCATTATTCTTTGAATTGCTCTAAAAGTATTTTCTGGTCATTTTATTAGAAAAACAATGCCTCAAACACATTAAAGTTAGATGAAGGTAATAAAATTGGTAGGCGACATTTAAATGTAAAGAGGGCATGGATAATTTAAAGAGCATGTAGCTTGAAAATTCCGTAAATAAGAAAGAAATTAACTGAAATGGAATGAGTTTTGTCTCATTATTAATGGAAAGCTCCCTCATAAGAGAAATAAATCATCCACTGCTGAACTAGAAAATGAATTAAGCTCCCAATATGCTTGGAGCTTTGTAATAACTGAGCTTTCATGGACTGTAACTGGGGTCTAGTAAGGATCTGTCTGATACATGGTAAAACACATCCCTAAAGGACAGTGGTTCAAATAYAGAACAATTCAAACAAAGTTGTTTTGAATTTAGCCTGGCACATCTGTAGATAGATAATTTAGCCCTATTGTATACCCAATACCTTGTCTGCTGCTGATAGACTCTGAATCACACCAAATCAGGAAATGGTTGAGGATGGAAGGGATCTCCTGAGAACACCTAGTCCAACCCCTCTGCTCAAGCTACAGCACATTGTTCAGCTTATGATCACATCTCTTAGCATTTCTTTGTGAAAGTATACAAAAATATGCAAATAAATTTAGCTTATAAGATGGTATTAACATACACTTCCTGCAGAGCTACAAAAATTGTTAGCAGTGCCCTTGTTGGTATAAACCCTCAAGTCYTCACAAATGAAACCCTGTAATTTTTTTCATTAATGGTTTTAAACAGCAAGAAMAATATACAATTTGCATACATTGCACAAGAAGCTGTAAACTCACCAATCTACTAGTTAGTATGAACACGTGATACTCATGTATGTGAAGAAACACATGGAAATGACAACAAAGCAATGCAAAAGCTTCTCATCAGCTTGCTCTTGTCATCATCAATGCAGCTGGATTTTGGTTAAATGCATTCAAGGTTTTTTAGGATAAGGTGGAGTATGATAGAAGGCAACTGCAATTGTGTATTCACATTGTTTGATTTGACTTATTTTTATATGTTCATAAACTTCTCATTAATGTAAGTGAGTTAATTATCTGATTCATGCAGACCCTGGTGACCTGGGATGGTGACAAACTGGTCTGTGTGCAGAAAGGTGAAAAGAAAAACMGGGGCTGGAAGCACTGGATTGAAGGAGACATCCTGCATCTGGTAAGGGCTGCTTTACAGATACACAGCACATCACTGAGGCTGTAACATAGGTGCAGGTTTTCCATTTCAAAGGATCCTCTTTTTTTTTCTAGTTAGAACGGTCTTTATTTAGACAGTTCTGATCTCTGAACCCCAAGGAAATTCCCCTCTGCTTCAACYCAGGAATGCTCAATTTCTTTCACCTGCTCCCAATTAAGTCATAACCCTACAGAGATTTCTTTGCTCCAGACCACTGCCCTMCAGCTCTTAACCCTTCCTGTTACATTGCACCTCTAACAAAATCTCATTCTTATAGAATCAATGGTAGGAGAAAAAAAAAAAGACAAATAAATAAAAAATAGTCAGAGAGATTGCAAAAAAAATGTTATTCTTTGTTCTGAAAGAAGCAATATGAAATTTTAGCACATTGTGCTGTAATACAGATCAGAAACCCCTGGATACCAGAGAGGATCCCACAAACAACCTATACTGCAATGATTTTTTTCCTAGTTCAATATAAATTCAGACATCTAAAGTAGTAAGCTGCAGCCCAAAGATAGATGTGGTAAGTCCAAGAGAGGCCAGAAGAGCCTGTASAGGAAATAAGCAAYCAGTGGTGTCCAGAAAGATTTCAAAATAACAGTATCATAGAATCATTAAGGTTGGAAAAKACCTCCAWAACCAACAAGTYCRAGCTTTGAACATCACCATRTACATTAAACCATATCACAAAGRGCCACATCTACTYATTTTTTGAACGTTTCACATAATGATAATGATTCCAGAGTTTCCTGGGAGAGCAATCAAGAAATAGGCACGATAATGTTGGATGGYACAATAAGTGGATGGAGAAGAGCTTGAGAAAGGTCCATTGTTCTGTCCCATGCTTTGCACTGAGACATCTGCTCCTTCACAAGTTCACTCTACATACGCTTRGTGTGGGAAATCACACTGGCTCACATCAGTGCACTTGAAAGGTCAAAGCCAGGAATTAAAATCCACAATCTGCCACCCAACTAAGTCACCTGTCCAGTGAACTTCTCCAGTTCTATTTGAACACATATTCAAAAGCTGACCTAAAAGGTTCTGCATGCTGGCACCAGGATTCATGCTGAGACTGGTGGAAACAGAGAAGCCAAGTAGACCCTTACAAAAATCTTCAGGTGTGGCCCACTGCTGCCACGCAGCAGCTTCAGCTCCCTTCGAAGTCCTGTTTGGCATAGGAACAGTGGGTAATGCCACCCACCAAACTGACTGCACTGCAATGTGCAGCTGTGCCAGCCTTTAAGAGGTCAGCTGCAGCMCTGGGCAGCAATGGTGCATTGTAACAGCCCCTGAGAAATGGCTGGGCACTCCTCTGAAGCAAATCATCTTTTTAAAGCATTCTTCTTTTTCTTTTTTTTTTTATTTCCTTGTTTTGTGCTTCTCATGAATTTTGAGATAACATGAATTATAAACTATTACAGCATATTGTTTTAATAACAGAGCATGAAAAAGCCTTGGATTACAGCACAATTTTAATGCATTTTTCATGTTTATTCTTCTTAGAACTCAATTCAAGTGTCAAAAACTAATTAYTGCAACATGAAGCACATACCTGCTATTTGGTTACATATAATACACTATTCTTTCTGTTCTCTTTTCCATAAACATAAGTTTTTAATGCAGTGGCTCAGTTGTAATTTGTGGTGGGATCTGATGYGTATGCAAAATAAAATTTCTACCACTATATACTTACTGATTGTTTAAATGCTCTAGGAACTGACATGTGAAGACCAGGTGTGCCATCAGACATTCAAGAAGAAGAACTAAAATTGAGCAGAAAGCCTCCCAGACCTTCATCACAATGTTATGCTATTATGTTTTGTCTAAAAAGAAGAATGGAGCCAGATTTTCATTCCTTTGACACTGCAGCATAAATATATTATGTGCCTGTTTGTGGAAACAAACACATTTTATAGATATAACATCAAACAGTTACAAACCTCATAAATTCCTTTGCCTTTCAGTCTGGAGTTAAATAAAAATAATTGTCTTTCAAATAATGTTTCCCTACATCTTTATAATAATTTCCAGAGGAATATCCATTAGTAACTAAGCCGAACATTCACAATTATTTCAAGCATAGTATCTCTCTCCATAGTGCTGTATTATCATAATGTATCTGGATGACTGAGTAACACTGGACATTCATTGGATTGTTTCTATTTAATTTAGTCCTGGATCACTAAATCCACAGTTTCAGGCAACAGAATGCCTCACTGAGCACAATACACAGCCTTTCACATCTGGATTGCTCCCTTGAATCTGGCCCAGGTCTAAAGCTGCTACTGGGTATCATCTGAAAGACATCTCATGGCCTTTGTGGAAAGCTGCAGCTCCTCAATAGGGTCCTAACGTGGATCAATGACAATGCTGTAGCTTCCAGTTTAAACTGACACCCTAATAATCATCCCAGTGGAGAAATCTCCTGTTTGAAGCAAACTCTACATTGAAGAGTTGCTCCATGATGTGAAAACTAAGGCACACTTAGGACTGTAAGAGGAAAACTGCAGAGTACACACAGTACTCTGTGCATAAAGAGTACCCAGCAGGCTGCAATCTTCACCTTGTACCACCTTTCAGGGACTGTAAAAAGACAAGTCTTTTCCACACAACTCTTCTCAGTTTTATTCAGGGTTTTTCAAAAGAATTCATGTCCTTTGCTAAAGGCAAGTTAAAGTTAACCATGGATGATGAACACTACTTCAGTAGATAGAAACTTTTATTATTCAACAAAATGTGTGCACACCGTTCCCAGAAGAGCTTGTATGCCCAAAAGCTCTTCTGCTTTTCCCCAACTATATGAATTATTCTAATAAAATACACTGTCTTTTCTACAACCTTGCCTTTCAGATATAAAAACTTTCACATCAACTTTATCACTCTTAAGGTCCCTCTTGTCCGTGGGCCCACATCTTCTGGTGGTATGGGAGGAGTGAAAATTCACTGAACAGATCAGTGGTAGGGAAGTACAGAAAATATGTGAAAAAACTTTCGCAGAAGTGGAGGAACATATGCTTTCTCCTCATTCCCACCTGCTCCTTAGCCCACTCACTGTCAATTGCTCAGGATATGAAAGAAGACAGTCTCCCAGCTGAAAACTGGGTCACATCTGCAAAATCTGATTAATATATCACCAATACTTATATGGCCATGGACATAGTCCTGGCTCCAGCTGGGATTGAGTTCATTTTCATTTTMGTAGCAAGTACAGTGCTGTGTTTTGAATTTAGTATGAGAATAATGTTGATAACACACTGCTGGTTGAGTTGTTGCTAAGTAGTGCCTCCTCTAAGTCAAGGACTCCAGGTTCCTGTGGCTCTGCCCATGAGGAGCTGCACAAGAAGCTGGGAGGGAGAAGAGACAGGACAGCTGGCCCAAATTAGCCAAAGGGATACTCCATACCATAAAACATCATGCTGAGCATATAAAGCTGCAAGAAGGAAGAGGGAAAACAACTGTGTTTGGGATGGCGTTCCCCAGCAATTACTTAATTCCCAAGTAACTGTTACATGTGATGGAACCCTGCTGTCCTGGACATGGCTGAATACCTGCCCATGGGATGTGATAAATGAATTCCCTGCTCTGTTTGTCTTTCTCTTTACCCATTAAACTGTCTTTGCCTCTGCCCAGGAGTTTTCTCAGGGAATGGCTGCGTGGTGTTTAGTTGCCAGCTGGAGTTAAATCACAACAGGCATAGAAGTGCATACGTAAGGATATTTTCATAAATTGGACTTTGCTTCTCCTGATAAAAGTTGATTTGGTATCACACTTCCTGTGTCCTTTGCCTGAGCCATGCTTTCATGTTGGTTTGCACGGATGGAAATGCACTTCAAGTTAGTAAAGTCCTTATTTTGTCTTGTTCAGCCCTGACCTGGACGTTTCAGTAGAAATGCATTTAATTCGTATTTCTAAGTGTCTGCTCGTTACAAGGATAAGAAGTACCACAGTTCATTAAGCTTTCAAAATATTTTCAGAAGAACGTAATCACTAGGAAACAAAATGTGCATGTTTTAATCAGTGACATTTCTCCCTGTTTGGTTCTCACTAGGAGAAAGCCTACAAAATGCAGGGGTTTGTAACKTCACACCAAATCATAAATCCAAATAAAACCTTCCATATATCACAAGGARCTATCATCAATTCACAAATGATGAGTTTGAAGAGGGAAAGCAAACATTCTTCAATTGGTTTTCTTATTATGCTCACTAGTTCTATCTAATGGTTATGGCTCAGAAGGAAATGAAGTAGGCAATTGAGCACAAGTAGACTTCGATAAGGAGAAAACTGGATCTGACCCGATTTTTTGCCTATCTTGGAAATGAAAATTTCAGACTTTTTAACAGGAAGTAAGAAAATATGCAAGGCTTTTTTACTCTCCAAAAGAACATTTTGTTTCTGCACATACTGACATGTGGCTACTTGCAGCATCCTTTACAACTGTACACACAGGGCTGGAGACAGAGGAGATATTAATTATGTTGCATTATAATTACTTCCAAAGGTATCCTTGTTTGTATCATATTTGTGATGTTAGGTTGGTCTCTAAGCTGTTCAAAATCYCTTATCTCCTTGTCAGCAGATTAAATATTTGAGCTGGAGGAACAGACCTGGCTGGYAAATCAGAGAATGTTCATTCACATTTTTAGAGCCCTCTGGCGCCAGTTTTGAAGGATTACCATTTGCATGGATTCCTTTCCTCACAGAGAATATTGCTCAAAWACAGCTCCAGGAAGGGAATTTACCAACAACCTTGTGATCCAGTATAGTGGGTTGACCCTGGGTGSATGCCAGGCACCCACCAAAGCCTCTCTGTCACTCCCCTCTGCAGCTGGACAGGGGAGAGAAAATACTACAAAGGCTTGAGTAAAGGACTGGGAGAGAGAAATCACTCCCCAGACACCATCATGGGTAAAACAGGCTCAAATTAGAGATATTAATTGAATTTGTTTCTAACAAAGCAGAGCAG